>NW_027097163.1:0-140000 GCF_019320115.1 Miscanthus floridulus | reverse complement strand
GGGCCAGCTCCGCCTCGCCCGAGGGCTGAGGGATAGACTTTCGCCTCGCCCGAACCCAAGGGACTGGGCTCGGTCTTGCCCGAGGGATAAGGACTGGTCTCCGCCTCGCCTGACGTTCGAGGATGAACCTCGCCTCACTCGATGTCCAAGGACTAGTTTTGTCTTGCCTGGCAACCTCTCCCTGTTCCCTCATGATGATAGGAACAGGGTAGGACGAGACGTGCGGGTCAACCGCGGCTTCAGGGACCATACCCTGCGCCCCGGCAGGAAAAGTACTATCAGGGAATGATGGGATGGGTGCTTTAGACCCTTCTGGGCATAGCAGAGCCTAAAAAGTGTTGCGGGTGCGTGCTCTTTCGCCCTGTAGAGTTGTAGGCGCCGCCTTCAGCTCTGGGACACGGAACCCGACCAAGATATGCGACAACCACTATGGTCCAGGAAAGGACTCGCATCCTCCACAAATGATGGATGTGTGGTCACCACGATATGATCACAGGGGAGCGGCGTCCTCTTCCCGGCCCCTCGGGTCTACCAGATCGGAAGTGCTCGCTTCAGCCTCCAGACGCCCTCTCCAATCGGAAGACCTTGCCCACAACGCTTGATGAGGACATGACACCCATACATATGACCATGTTTGGTGCATGAGATGGAGGGGAAGGAGGCCAACAAGGGTGTCCAAGTCAAGAAGGAGGCCCAAGGCTAATTCGGTTCGAGTCCCCGAGGTGGAGGCCCAAAGCAACTCAAGTTCGAAGTCTGCCTCTGAAATGTAGGACCAGTCTGCCTTAAACTGGTCACCTAGGACGCATCCGGACTCCTGTTTTCGATGATCCACATATGGATGGAAAGATAATTTGATAAGGAAGCCATTCCAAGGCTGTTTCACATCAAAAGCTCTTCGGAATCAATAGGAATCAGTCGAAACAAGTCAGCAGTCCAGAATCTGCCAGGGTGCTGTGACACCTTCTTTTGGTCTGTTGGACCATGTATCGTGTTTGGGCCCATTAGGGGGTGCGTCTAAGGTAGACGATGACCCTAATACCTTTATAATCATATGCCACTGTCGTCATTAGGGTTTGGGTTTTGCTTAGATTAATCTGTCAAGAAATAGTTTTGCCGTTCATCGGTTTGTGAGACCCCAACTTCATGAGTTTAATCATTCATCTACAATTTGGTTGCATTCTTTCTTGTTCTTGCTTGTGTTCTTCGTTGCGCAGGCAGGGATTAGCCTTCTTGGCGAGGTCAACCTGGTCCATGACTCGGTTGATAACCAGAGGAGCTATGGTGCTAAGATTACAGGGTTCGATCTTTCGATCTGAAGCCAGATCGGTGTGTCATTCTCCGTCACAACGATAGTTATCACCACCTGATGGAAGATTGGGATCCCCATCTCTATTAAGTGGTAATCAGAGCTAAGGTATACCGTCAGGTTCACTTTTATTCCCTAGTTTTGAGTGTTTCGCATTCGTCCCATAGTCTAGTGCCATACTTGTTTTTTCTGTCCTAGAACCTTCCACGCCATAACCTTTGCATATTTCAGTTTCAGAGTCCGTCACGTTGAGTTTGTGTCCTAGCCGAGGTCTTGTTGCTGGTTAGGTCGTGTTAGAGTCCAGTTCGTGTGTTTTCCCGCATCGTTTCCATCAAATCTTTGCTATTGTGACCAGTTTTGCGCACATTGTTCCTGTTTTGTCCTCTAATTCGGAGCCAATTTTTGAAACTAGTCTAGTTTTCGCATACGAACTCCGATTTCGATGTTCCATATATCAAAATCGATCAGAAAAAAATTTTGGATTTCGGATCCGTCCATCCCCTACTTTGATGGGGTTCAAAAATTTTAGATTGGTCAAAAAATGGTCACAAGATCCCCTTTTCGTGGTCACAAGGTTTGTGTCGATTTTAAGCAAGTTTTCTAAAATTTCCACAGGCCACGTCTTTCACTTGTTTATGCTCATATTTTTTGTGGTTACTTCTTTTGTGCTCCTAAGTAAAGGAAAAATATCAAAAAAATAAAATAAAAAAGTCAAAATTTCCCAAAAAAAACAACGACAGCCCAAAAAATAGGAAAAAAAGAGGGGGACAAAAGAAGAACAATATCTAAAGGAGCACATAGAGAAGACCAAAGTGAGTTGTGTTTGCGTGTGCTGTCTGGTTCCTTGTTTATGTTGTTGTTTCCATCCACCATACTTCTTTTTCATACACCTGTCACCTTGCTATCCACCATACTTTTGTCACACATCTGGTACTTGGAACATTTTAGACCAGCAACGAAAATAAGTACTTTGGACTATAATTCAGCATTACTTTCTATTACTGACTTATGTGCCAGATATACATATTACTCCTTGTGTGCCTTTTAAGCTCCATAAACTCTTCAGATCAGTACAGACAAAGGGCCTTGCAATCTCGGTACCACTACCTCACAGGTACCACGAACCAGCCACCGGTTGTACCACCCACTGCTTGCGTTGGTAAGAACTTTGTAAGAGCTTGGTAAGACGCTTCCACTTGTTGTGAAAAGTGACACCACTACAATCCACAGTAGTCATTTGGTAGGGATAACTTTCACCGTTTGTTCCTTGTTTTGTGTTTACAATGATAGGTTGTTCGTATCCACCGACTTATGATGGTATAGGTGCTGATGAGTACATGGAGTGGGAAATTGCCATCGATAACATATTTGCTACTCACTTTATGTGTCTAAGGAGGAAGGTAAAAATGCAGCTAGTGTTTTGCGACATTCTGCTTTATCTTGGTGGGAGTCTTTAGATCCTTCTGATAAACCTCAAACTTGGAATGATATGAAACTTCTTATGCGAGAAACCTTTATTAATCCACCTCCTGTTTTGACTTCATATGCTGAGGTGCACTATTTAGAGGAAGAGTCTGTTGTTATTCCTCTTGTTATGACTAACCTTCTATAGAATAATGTACATAAGCGAGAGGATGACGTGGAAGAAAATGAGGAGCTCACAACCTCATATGCAAATTTACAACCATCACTTCACAATGCACCTATTACTCATGCTGAGAACATAGGTAATGCCCATGGTCCTACACTCACGGAAGGTAAAAATTGTCTTAATGTACTAAATTTTTCCACAAACCATGCTGTCATAGAGCAATTGTTAGTGGAACCCTCTCTTGATTTATCTTTGTCCCATGATAATTTGCTTGATGTTCCTTGTGACAAAGATGAATTGGTTGAAGATGCTTCAATTTTACATGTTTTGGAACCAGTCACTTGTGCTGAAAATAAACATCTTATTCATATTGCTACTAAAACTGATGAGTTCAAACTGTTGTCTTCTTTACATACTTTGGGTTACATTGAATTTGATGTTTTGTGTAACCTAGATTTTTTGGAAGAGAGCCTTTTTAAATATGCTGATTTACCTTGGTTTTCTAAACACACATATCATGTTATTGGTAGATATAACAACAAGGGACAATATATGATACATCGAGTATACATTCGTAATAATATGAATTCTCCTTTTGTTGTACAAGATTATGATCATTTAGAGGGCAGCCATAATGATACAAACATTTTCTCATGTTCCTTAAAGAAACAAGTTCACTTCCAAGAAGGGGAGCATTGTTGGTTGCTACCTATGTCTACTCGACCATCTATTCCTACATTGTCTTTGGTTAGTTCTAATCTTTTGCAGGATAGTGTTGACATACATTGTGTGCATTCGGATCATGGAGTCTACATGCTTGCTGAAATTTTTATGCGAGATGACATGCTAGAAACTTAGAAACATGGTCACAGTTCTTTCTCACAATTATTTTAGTTTGCTTTGTCCTCGCAACCCCGTTCTCCTTTATGTTGTGCAGGATCAGTTTCAAGCACAATCGACACCGAGGACGGCTTTTCATCAAGAAGGGAAGGATGATGAGGACATGACACCCATACATATGACCATGTTTGTCGCATGGGATGGAGGGGAAGGAGGCCAGCAAGGGTGTCCAAGTCAAGAAGGAGGCCCGAGACTAATTCAGTTCGAGTCCCCGTGGTGGAGGCCCAAAGCAACTCAAGTTTCGAGTCTGCCTCGGAATCCTAGGACCGAGTCTGCCTTAAACTGGTCACCCAGGACGCATCCGGACTCCATTTTCGGATGATCCACATATGGATGGAAAGGTAATTTGATAAGGAAGCCAATCCAAGGGGTTTCACATCAAAAGCTCTTCAGAATCAACAGGAATCATCAAAACAAGTTAGCATCCAGAATCTGCCAGGGTGCTGCGACACCTTCTTTTGTTCCTGTTGGACCATGTATCGTGTTTGGGCCCATTAGGGGGCACTGTCTAGGGTAGGCGATGACCCTAAGACCTTTATAATCATATGCCTCCACCATCATTAGGGTTTGGGTTTTGCTTAGATTAATCTGTCAAGAAACAGTTTCGCCGTTCATCAGGTTTGTGAGACCCCAACTTCGTGAGTTTAATCATTCATCTACAATTTGGTTGCATTCTTTCTTGTTCTTGCTTGTGTTCTTCGTTGTGCAGGCAAGGATTAGCCTTCTTGGTGAGGTCAACCTGGTCCTGTGACTCGATTGATAACCAGAGGAGCTGTGGTGCTAAGATTGCAGGGTTTGATCTTTCGATTTGAAGGCGGATCGGTGTGTCATTCTCTACCACAACGATAGTTATCACCACCTAACGGAAGATCGGGATCCCTGTTCCCATTAGCGCTACTCCAGGACCCCAACCCCACGTCCCTCCTGACAGAGACTCATAGGAACCAGAAGGCGTGCAGAGTAAGGCTGGGCGAGGCTCATAAGTCAAAACCACTGTACTACAGTCCATACCCTGCGCGGGGCAGTACTCTGTAACCATCCTGACATTCTATAGAGGCATCGACGGTATTGTAGGTGCTTATCATCCTTTCGCACCCACCAGAATGAACAACAAGGCTGGGTAGACGTGAGCAACAAGGCTAAATAGCGTACGCACCCTAGCCCTCTCACTAGTAAAGTCCGTCCCCTTCATCTATAAAAGGGGATGCGCTTCCTCCAACGAATGGACCGACTTTTGATGGCACAACACACAACACACATAGTCAAGCTGCTACTATGCTCTTGGCCTCCTTTTGACCCTTCCATCAGAGACTTGGGACCAGTCCCTCTCTTCGATCGTTTGTACCCCCTACTATGAACCATTTTCGGTGCTAATAACACTGAACAGCAATAGACTAGGACATAGGGACATTCAGCCCAAACCAGTATCAATCTTGTGTCCTTTAGCGCACCATCCGAGCCTAACGCGCATTACTATAAATTTACTTGCCGGTGCTTGTACGAAACATCGACAGTTGGCGTGCCAGGTAGGGGACTTTGCGCGTTCCAAATCAGGCCTTGGATGGCCACCCACGCAATCAGCTGGGTCCTGGGCGCACACGTGCGTTTCGGTAACCTAGATTTCATCATTACGCTAGGAGGAGAGATGGCGCTGGCCCACACGGCCGTGCAGTCTCTCCCTTCCTGTCAGCCTCAGCCACTAGAGGCTTGAGGGACTAGCCAGGTGACTCCCTTGGACCCCTAGTTATCCTAGGGAGGCCCCTGCACTGCATCACCCTCTCTCCGGAAGGCCCCGTACGGAGCACCCCGATAGCGTTTCCATTCAGTCTCCGCAACGCCGCGGCGACCGCTGACCACCTTCTAGCACTATGCATGGTTCAGCCGCCCATGGACTGTGAGTTCATGGGGACAATTGAACATGACACAGGAGACTCTCCATAGGCTCCTCATGGAGGAGCCAGGATCATTCTCTAGCTCTGACTCTAGCAGGGGGAGCCATCACCCTTCCCGGGAATGCTTCATGATGCAAACCCCTGAGGGGCACGTCGAAAAGCATCTCCGGGGAAGAGGCTACCTCGACAAGCAACCCTGATGGTAGGTCTAGGGGGAGGCAGCAGCCCCATCTCGCTTAAAGATGGAGCAGTTGAGAGCCCAGCAAGTTGGAGATCGATGAGGCCAGACAAGGGCTCGTCCAGGGAGTATGGGTTGAGATGATGTACTAGCCACTTGATCTTGTTCATTATCATGAGAGTCACTTGTACTAGCTTAATTTGTATCATCTTGCACATTTGAGTTAGAGAGCACTCTCACTTGATCATCTTCATCATCATTTACTTGCCTAGGCCTCAATTCACCAGCATCCATGTTATTCATGGCATTTAAAAGTTGAATGCCTCTAACATCTTCCAAGTTCTCATTCTCTTCTTGTGAACCCTTGGTTTCATCAAATTTAACATCATGAACTTCCTCAAGAGTACCACTATCCAAATTCCAAACTCTATATGCTTTGCTAGTTGTTGAGTATCTGAAAGCTCTAGTTTGGTTTTGGTGAATTGATGAAACCATAAGTGCTAACCTAGTTTATCAAGTGATCATGAGATAGATAGCACATTCCAAGTGGCGAAGCAAATGAAGATCATGACATGATGATGGTGATGCCATGGTGATGATCAAGTGCTTGGACTTGAAAAGAAGAAAGAGAAAAACAAAAGGCTCAAGGCAAAGGTATAAATGGTAGGAGCTATTTTGTTTTGGTGATCAAGACACTTAGAGAGTGTGATCACATTTAGGTTTGATAGTCGTACTATTAAGAGGGGTGAAACAATATCGAAATGCGGTTATCAAAGTGCCACTAGATGCTCTAACTTATTGCATATGCATTTAGGATCTAGTGGAGTGCTAACACCCTTGAAAATGTTTGTGAAAATATGCTAACACATGTGCACATGGTGATACACTTGGTGGTTGGCACATTTGAGCAAAGGTTAGGAACTTCACCGGTGGAGTGTCTATCCGTAGAGTGCGGACAGTCCAACGATGCCACCAGTGCCCTAGACAAAAAAAGATGGAGGTCACTGTAAGTGACTGGACGCTGGTCTCAGTTGGATCGGCGCATCTGATCAGTTGCAGTAGAGGGCGTGCAGCGTCGGTCTCTGACCGGATGTTGGGTCACTCAGTGACCAGACACTGACATGGTGCATCCAGTCCTACTGATGTGGCAGCGCATAGGGGAGTCGCTCTGTGATCGGACACTAGGTGTGTCTGGTCATGAAAAATCATTTCTGGATGCTTACTAGAAACAACCGGACACTGAGGTCTAGCATCCGGTCACATTGCAGCAGCGTGTCTGGTCATCACTTGACCATTGAGATCGAGTGCTCAGTATTTGAAGAGAGGGGACACATGGCGTGCATCGCACGACCGGACGCTGGGGTCTAGCGTCTAGTCACCCCGTGTTGTGCTCAGTGAAGGGGTACAACGGCTCTATTTTGTGGGGGGGCTTCTATTTAAGCCCCATGGCCGGCTCAAGCTCACTCTCTTGGCCATTTGCATTGACATAGCAACCTTGTGAGCTTAGCCAAAGCCCTCCCACTCATCTCCATCATTGATTCATCATCTTTGTGAGATTGGGAGAGAATCCAAGTGCATTGCTTGAGTGTTTTCATCTAGAGGCACTTGGTGTTCGTGTTTCACTGCAGGATTTGCTTGTTACTCTTAGTGGTTGCCACCACCTAGATGGCTTGGAGTAGCAAGGATCGTCAAGTGGAGGTTGGTGATTGTCTTCGGCTCCGATCGTGGTGATTGTGAGGTGTTCTTGACCTTTCCCCAGCGGAGAGCCAAAAGGTACTCTAGTGAATTGCTTGTGGCTTATGTGATCCTCATCTTGTGTTGGTTGTGCGGCACCCTATTGAGGGTTTGGCGTGTGATGCCAATTAGCGCGTGAACCTCCAAGTGAGTGAATTGCCACAATGAGGAGTAGCTTGTCGGTAAGCAAGAGAACCTTCGGTAAAAATCATTGTGTTCATCATTTGATTTCGAGGTGATTGGTCTTCATTGATATTGATTCTTGTGATTGATTACTGACCCCTTGGACTCATGCCAATGTCCCTAAGCACATCCTTATTGCCTCCAGAATGTGCACTATAACCCCCCAATTCCTGGCTTGAGTCGAGCTACTAGGCTTCACGGTCAGAACCACTTATCCGGCCAGCTAAGTGTTAGGCTACGTTCAACAAGACATGAGGACGTACAGCGTATCGGTCCTTAAACAACACAGACGGAGTCACTATGTCCAACCCTACACAAGACTCCGTCCGGTCTCAATTCATTATTAACATGGTTCTTTTCCACGATAGCAAATATAGCCAACCGTGACCCACCTCATCCTAAAGCTCATAGGTGACAGGAAATCACCCGACTTCTACCGCACTAAGCATGGCTAAGCATTTAATCCCATTCCTAAACTTAAATAGGATTCAAGTGCGATATCTGGATAAGGATAGATATATAATGCATCAAGTGTTTTCACACAACTCCTATAACTTAATGCATCAAACATGTAAAATTGACTCAAATGATATTTATAAAACAGGGGATTAGCATGCACTGGGGCTTGCCTTTCAAGAAAGAGGATGGGCGGTGATTAGGGCACTCGGGCAACTCCTCCTCGATAGCTGCTTCGTCGGTTGCCTAAACCTCAGGCTCCTCTGGCTGCTCCTCCTCCTGGCTCGCTCCCTCAAACTCTAGAAGCGTCACTCCCTTTGGCACACCTATTGCATTTATGCGCAAGATAAATATCATGGATGCACATGAACGAAGTTAGGGATGCTTAGGGAACTCACATGCTTACTGCAGTACACATATTCCAACTTAAGCTCTATTCAAATGACTTTAACTTACCAAGTTTAGGCAACCTAATATACAATTGCTCATCTTCAGTTAAGGACCTAGCACCTGCACCTAAGCATTTTCTCAAGTTAGCCTAGCACCTAAACAATCAATAAGAATAATGCTACAAAGCATTCACACAAGCATTCATATTTAGCAAAATTGGGACTATACAGCAGTATAGTAAACTGATTATAACTAGAGATTTACGAATCCAAATGACATGAAACAAGACAATTTGGAAAGCTTATGAAATTTCCTAAAATTCATTTTCAGACCTCAAGGCATGATTCCAACTTTTACAAGGTCGAAATCACTTAATAACATAAATCTATCTTCACAAGACAGAGAGCAGCCAAAACTGGACTCAAACTGAGAACAACCATATCTCCTAAACTACTTGGCCAAATGCCACCAAATTTTAACACAAGCTAGTTTAGTAAGTTAACTGCAACTTTGGTATTCACATGATTCCCAGCAAACACCATTATCAAAGCCCCTGCCATATCATGTGGTAATCAGAGCAAGGTTAATTGGTGAGAGTATCTACCCATCCCTTGTATCTACCTACAGTCCACAAAACTTCCCCCCCCCCAAAAAAGGATAGAACTAAAATCCCTAAGACAAGTTTGTGCCTTGTTGTTCTTCGTAGTCCTTACTTGTGGAGTTTTTCGTTGCATCGATTGGTTGAGTTGCTGGTTCTAGTGTTTAATCCATTAGAGTTTTGAGTTCTATTCATGTTTTTATCACCACCAGATCCACCGCTGCTATCACCACCAGTCCCACCTTTTCGCCTCCACAAGAACCACCATCATCTCCATACCATCTCCGCTGCATTCCAAACATCCCCCTATTCAAACATGGAGCTCCCTAAAGTTTTCCACATGTTGTGATTTGATTAGCATATCTGAGTTCCTCGATTCAAAGAAAAAGAGTGTTTGTGCTTGTTCTCTTATGCAAGTTCAATTTCTGTACCCCTAGTCAAAAAAAATTGTATGTTGTAAATTGTTTGCTCTCAATTTCTAGTTGCAAAACTTGAGAGTTGTACTGCAGGTAAAAAAAAGGAAAAAAGGGGTAAAAGAATTAGAAAAGGAAATGAAGCAAGATAGATAGAAGAAAGGGTTTCAGCAGTTATTATTTTCCACTTCGCTTGTGTTGTGTTGTTGGTGTCCGGTGGCTACATTTGTGTCTTGGCTCATGTCTCTAGAACGGTTCAACCTAGGACCAGCACAATATCATCGTTGAATGATTATTCAATTTGTTTTGGCTAACGTGGTTTTAGTTGTCCCTTGAATTTGTTTCCAGCCACCTATAGCTCCACAAATTTATCTACAACATCATAGGTTTACATTCGCTGCCACAATTGTTGTTGTTCTTGTCGGCTGACAACACCTCCTGCAAGTGTGGTAAGAACAAGTAAGAACTTGGTTAATCAAATTTGAGAGGAATGGAATCAGCCATTACTTAGTTTTCTTTTGTTATTTGAGCACCTTCTTGTGTTATTGTTGTTGTTCACTAACCATGTCAGGAAATGGTGAGGATGAGCAGGGGCAACATGCACACTCACCACACATAAGGGGCATCATACATGACTTCAAGCGTTGTATGAGGTTACGCGCTGAAGGCCTCGAAGAGGACGTTCGTGTTACCAATGAGCACCTTGGGCAATTAGAGGCAACTCAAATTGGCACCAACCAAAGGCTTGCTGCGATGGAGGTTTCCAATGGAGAAGTGAACACTTCTCTTGCTGCTATTTTGGCCAGACTTGAGAGAATGCAAGATGGAGGACGTAACCATGCACATCAACACCACCGCAATGATGGTAGTGTGGGTAGTGTTTCAGCCGAGAATGATGACGTCTATGCAGGAGACACCAGCATGATGATGAGGTGGATGCTCAACCCCGTCATCAACTGCACTGTAATCGTCATGGAATGGGTGCTAGGTGGCCATGTCGAGAGGTACGTGACAATGATGATTCTTTGGGTAAAATTAAGTTCATCATGCCATCTTTTGATGGGAAATATGACCCTGATGCATACCTTACATGGGAACTAGCTGCTGATCAGAAGTTTGCTTGTCATGGAAATAAATGTGTTAGGGCTGGAACTAGTGAGTTTACTAATTTTGCTTCTATTTGGTGGAGTGAGTATTGCCGCACTAATCCAAACAATACTCCTCAGACCTGGGATGCTTTGAAAAGGGTCATGAGAGCAAGATTTGTTCCTTCATATCATGCACGTGATTTGTTACATAGGTTGCAGCAATTTAGGCAAGGGAATAAATCTGTAGAGGAATATTATCAGGAATTGCAAACTGGTATGCTTCATTGTGGTTTGGTAGAAACCGAGGATACAGCAATGGCTAGATTAGTAGGTGGTTTGAACTGAGAAATTTAGGACATTTTAGCTTACAAGGAATATAATTCAATCGATCGTTTATTTCATCTTGCTTGTAAGGCTGAATGGGAAGTGCAGGGACATTGAGCTAGCATGAGGACTAACTTTTCTATAGATCGTGCTAACTCTTGGACACCAAAACCTGATACTGCACCATCGACACGAGTAGTTGCTCCATCTCCTTCAAACAACAAACAACACCCTTCTCCATCAAATTCATCAGCATGCTCGGCTGAACCAACAAACTGGAATAGCAGCTCCAACAGCCAAGAGTTCTTCCTCCATTGCTTCTACGAGAAGAACAAGAGATATTCAGTGCTTACAATGCAAGGGTTATGGACATGTGAGATGGGACTGCCCAAGCAAGCGTGTTCTGATCGAGCGACATGATGGTGAATATTCCCCTGCTAGTGATTTGGATGACGAAACATATGCTTTGTTTATCGCTGACCATGCAGGTGGAGATGAGAATCCAGTTGAAGAACACATTGGAGCTAAACATGTAGATCGTTATGAGTGCCTCATTGTGCAACGAGTGTTGAGTGCACAAATGGAGAAGGCTGAACAGAATCAGCGCCATACCTTGTTCCAAACAAAGTGTGTGGTACAGGAGCGTTCATGTCATGTGATCATTGATGGAGGGAGCTGCAACAACTTGGAAAGCTTAGAGATGGGGGAGAAGCTGGCTTTGGATACCCGACCGCACCCCCAACCTTACAACATTTAGTGGTTCAACAACAGCGGCAATGTAAAGGTAACACGGTTGGTACGAGTCAATTTTGCAATCGGCTCTTATCATGATTCCATTGACTATGATGTTGTACCTATGCAAGCATGTTCTATGTTGTTAGGTAGACCATGGCAGTTTGATACAGACTCTATGCATCATGGTAGAACCAATCAATATTCTTTTGTGCATAATGGAAAGAAGCTTGTGTTACATCCTATGTCTCAGGATATTATGAAAGATGAAATTGCTAGAGATAGAAAGTTGAACACTAAGGAGCATGTTAAGAGTGAAAATCAAATTGTGGCTAAGGAACTTGCGCAACATAAAAAGAGAAACACTAAATCTGTTCATGATAAGAAAAATGAGATTAAGTTGAAGAGTTCCTGTTTTCTTGCTACCAAATCTGATATGGAAGAGATTGATACTTGCACTACTATATGCTATGCTTTGGTTTGTAAAGAAACTTTGTTTTCACTTGAGGATACTCCTATTTCTTTGCCTCCTGCTGTTACTAACCTTTTGCAGGAGTATGCCGATGTTTTCCCAAAGGAGGTACCACCGGGACTACCACCATTTCGGGGAATTAAGCACCAGATTGACCTCATTCCTGGGGCCTCCTTGCCAAATCATGCTCCTTATAGGACCAACCCGGAGGAAACTAAAGAGATACAGCGCCAAGTGCAAGAATTGCTTGACAAAGGTTATGTGTGTGAGTCTCTTAGCCCTTGCGCTGTTCCCATACTTTTAGTTCCTAAGAAAGATGGATCCTGGCACATGTGTGTGGATTGTAGAGCAATTAATAATATCACAATTAGATATCATCATCCGATTCCTAGACTAGATGATATGCTTGATGAATTGAGCGGCTCAATTGTGTTCTTTAAAATTGATTTGCGTAGTGATTACCACCAGATTCGCATGAAGTTAGGAGATGAATGGAAAACAGCATTTAAAACCAAGTTCAGTCTATATGAGTGGTTAGTCATGCCTTTTGGCCTCACTAATGCACCCAGCACTTTCATGAGATTAATAAATGAAGTTCTGCGTGCTTTCATTGGCAGATTTGTGGTGGTATACTTTGATGACATTTTGATATATAGCAAAACTTTAGAGGAACATCTTGATCATTTACGTGCTATTTTTTATGCTTTATGTAATGCTCAATTATTTGGTAATCTTAAGAAGTTCACGTTTTGCATAGATCGAGTCTCTTTCATTAGCTATGTTGTGACCCCACAGGGTATTGAAGTTGATCAAGCCAAGGTCTAGGCAATTCATAGCTGGCCAGTTCCCACTATGATCACACAAATAAGAAGTTTTCTAGGACTTGCTGGTTTCTATTGCCGCTTTGTGAGGGACTTTAGCACCATTGCAGCCCTGCTATATGAGCTCACCAAGAAGGGTGTGGCATTCACTTGGGCTGTAGCACACAGGAATGCATTCGACATGCTAAAAGATAAGTTAACACACGCACCTTTACTCCAACTTCCTGATTTCAATAAAACCTTTGAGCTTGAATGTGATGCTAGTGGAATTGGGTTGGGCGGTGTGTTGTTACAAGAGGGAAAACCTATGGCGTATTTTAGTGAAAAGTTGAGTGGCCCTAGTTTGAACTATTTTACTTATGATAAGGAGTTGCTTGCTCTAGTTCAGACTTTGGAAACATGGCAGCATTATTTATGGCCCAAAGAGTTTGTCATACATTCTGATCATGAATCTTTGAAACATATCCGTAGTCAAGCAAAACTGAACCGTAGACATGCTAAGTGGGTTGAATTCATCGAGTCCTTTCCTTATGTCATCAAACACAAAAAGGGGAAGGAAAATATAATTGCTAATGCTTTGTCTAGACGTTACACCATGCTTTCACAACTTGACTTTAAAATCTTTGGTTTGGAAACTAGTAAGGAACAATATGCACATGACAATGATTTCAAAGATGTATTGCTGAATTGCCAAGAGGGGAAAACATGGAACAGATTTGTCCTCACCGACAGGTTTGTCTTTAGAGCTAACAAGCTATGCATTCTAGCTAGCTCTGTGCGTTTGTTATTATTGTAGGAAGCACATGGAGGAGGGCTGATGGGACATTTTGGTGTGAAGAAAATGGAGGACATCCTTGTTGATCACTTCTTTTGGCCCAAGATGAGGAGAGACATGGAAAGGTTCATTGTTCGCTGCACAACATGCCAAAAAGCTAAGTCACGCCTTAATCCTCATGGTTTGTATATGCCTCTACCTGTTCCTAGTGCGCCTTGGGAGGATATTTCTACGGACTTTGTTTTAAGGCTGCCTAGAACAAAGAAGGGGAGAGATAGTGTCTTTGTTGTGGTGGATAGATTTTCTAAGATGGCTCATTTCATACCATGCCATAAGAGTGATGATGCTACACATGTGGCTGACTTGTTCTTTCGTGAGATTGTCCGCTTGCATGGTGTACCAAACACCATTGTTTCTGATCGTGATGCAAAGTTTCTTAGCCATTTGTGGAGGACTTTGTGGGCTAAGTTGGGAACTAAGCTTTTATTTTCCACCACTTGTCATCCCCAAACGGATGGGCAAACTGAGGTTGTAAATAGAACTTTATCAACCATGCTTAGGGCTGTTTTGAAGAAGAACATAAAATTGTGGGAAGAGTGCTTACCTCATGTTGAGTTTGCTTATAATCGTTCACAACATTCTACTACTAAGAAATGCCCTTTTGAGATTGTTTATGGGTTTTTGCCTCATGCTGCTATTGATCTTTTACCCCTTCCAACCTCAGAGAGGGTCAATGTTGATGCAAATAAACGTGCTGAACTCATTTTAAAACTACATGAGACCACTAAGGAGAAGATAGAGTGCATGAATACAAAATATAAACTTGCTGGTAGTAAAGGAAAGAAACATGTCACTTTTGAACCTAGTGGTCTAATTTGGTTACATTTGAGAAAAGATAGGTTCCCTAATTTGAGGAAGTCTAAGTTGCTGCCTAGAGCAGATGGTCATTTCAAAGTGTTAGAACAGATTAATGATAATGCATACAAACTTGAGTTACCTGCAGATTTTGGGGTTAGCCCCACGTTTAACATTGCAGATTTAAAGCCATACTTGGGAGAAGAGAATGAATGTGAGTCGAGGATGACTCAAATGCAAGAAGGGGAGGATGATGAGGACATCGCTTCCTTAGATACAACCATACCTATTGCACAGCAAGGGCCAATGACTCGAGCTAAAGCACGAGAACTTAATTGTTAGGTAAAGTCGTTCCTCGCTGTCCAAACAATTTCTTCTCCAGATGGGGTACTACTAAATCCTTGTGATGATTTCCTTATGCTTAGGAACATGGAAGAAACTAGCTGGGTGCAAGGTCATCAAGATAACCATCAAGCGGATGCTGGTGTAAACAACAAGAAGACCATACTAAACATTCGAAGTGCACTGTTTGGACATCGTAGCAGCACCAGATTGATTTGATCATAACTCTAGACTCCAGATGTTGTTGAAGGCCCATGAGTACTCATTGGAAAGATCTTGATGTCTATTTTCATATGGATCCAACCTCATGGCTAGACTCCTTCGAAGATGAGCAAAATCAATGAAAATATGTTCGGACCTCCAGTCATGGGCTGAGAACCACTTATCATGTAAAGCCCACTAGGGGCCATTCTAATTTAGGGTTTCCACCCTCCCACACCTCCTGGCTGTTTCCCACTATAAAAGACATGTAGCAGCTACCATTTGAGGGTGGGTTTTGTTCAGATGCAAGTTTAGCTTCAGCTACTTCCTTGTAAACACGTGTGTTAGCTAGACCACACGATTTACTTGATTCAGAACCCCAAATTCGTGTCCTGATTTAGATCTGTGAGTTGTTTCTTATTTATCTTGTTCTTGCTTGTTCTTGATTGCTTGCAGGTTCAGGGTTGTTCTTGGCATGGCAAGAACAACAACAAATCGGAGTCGGTGTACCTGTTGCTAAGGCGCAGCAACCCTGCTGGATGTTGTAGTCGGACAACCAACGTCGAATCCTTCCCCAAATCGAAGTTACCCCATCCTCTCATCGAAAGATCGGGATCAGCCCCTACCATATCACATTGTGTCTGCCTTGACCTCCCACATCGAGTGACCTCCTAAACCTAAACTCTACCGGCCTCTAGGTGCATCGGCCATGGTGACGGCGGCTTGGCCATGGCGCATGGCGGCGTCCAATGAACCCTAGGTCTAGATGCCTGGCTAAGGCATGCATAGGCTTCCTAGGACCATGGTAGACCTCCCTACGCTACCACTACTAGCTGTGGTGAAGTGGTCGAGTGTGGCCGCGTGAGGTCACCGGCAGCGGCCATGGCGCAGCGGTGCGCGGCCATGTTCTGGCTTGGCCAGACCGACATTGTCGGTAGCGTCTTCACCTAAGCATCTACATGTGATGGAGAAGATGAGACGAGAGCTAGGGAAGGAGGAGAGGTACAGTGATGTGCTGGCCACGGTGGACCATGAGCGCGGCGACGCTCCGGTGAGATTTGGCCAGGGCAAAGTCGGTAATGTCGCTCACCTAGGGCTCGGCTGGCTCAGCGAGAACGTCGACTGAGGTCCATGAGGTGCTAGCAGAGCTATGGGTGGGATGGTGTTGGCTATGGTGCAGTGACGAGCTTGCACGAGCTTGGTGGAGCAAATGGCGATGATGGTGGCTTTCTCAGCGGCTCAGCTGCGCGTGGGCGGAGCAAATGGAGCAGGGGCGTAGCTAGGGTGAGCGTGGCGTACACCTGAGGCCCGACAGCAAGCGTCCAAGTCAGATGGGGGCTGGCTCATGGTGTCCATGTGTCAAGCATGACCTAACACCGGTCGGCTCAGGTGAATCTGAATTTTACAGATTTGAACTCCATCAGGGGGATTGATAGGGCAAGTTCATAGTTCATTATCTCCTAATCCGTGATGATCTAGGTTAAGGTGTAGTTGACAAAGTTGTAGTACCAAGTGAGATCTTCAACTTTGCCAATTCAAGATCGAGCTGGTTCGACTTGGTTTGGGAGCTACAGGGTGGACAAGTCGAGTACACGAAACTATATTTCAGAGTTAACACTTAGAAAAATTGTCTCTGAAATCAGGGCTAAATTTCATGTTGTGATCAAATTTTGAGCATGTTCTGCACATTTTCATAGCTTGGCACCTTTACAACTTTTGTTCCTTATAAAATTGTCTACAACTTTGCCAAAGGTGCATTGTCATGCAAAGCTTCTAAGTAACACTTTTTAAAAGGTCAAACAAATTGGTTCTAGGGTTTCCAATTTGGTCAAACCTCACTTAGGAGCATAATTAGTTAATTAGTTAACATGAACAATGCTCCACTATGTACCTTAAGTGTAGTTAAGGTGTTTTAGGGGATAATTAACCACACCAAACATTGATCACGCCAAAATCAAGCATCACATGCATTGAAACAAGGAAAAACAAGTGAATTGCTACTTTTGTTTCAAAGCCATGTTTCATATGTTTCATGAGTTTGTTACTATAGTACTAACTAACCATGTTTCACTAAAGTATGTGACATGTTTCAAGAGTGAGTTGCACATGTTGCACTTGAGTGTTGCACACTATCCATTTCATAAAACACACATGGAATATAAACATATGTTGCAATGTTTCAAAAGCATGTTCCAAACAATCTAAGCTCATGAATGGATGAATGATGCTCAAGTTTATGAAATGCAAGTGCAAATGTGGAAGCCAAACACCTAGGGTGTTACATGATCACAACCTCATGAGCCACCTCAAGCATGATGCTTGATTCTACTACTTCCTCATGAGAGCACTTTAGATGAACATAGTTTGCTTGTAGCACATTATACTTGCTTGATAGTTCATCTAGCCTTGACTTGAGCTCAAAGTTTTCCTTTTCTAGTTATGAAACACTAGAAGAGGAGTTAGTAACTAAAGCATGCTTAATTGACAATTTCATACCTCTCATTGATTTCCTTTAGTTCTTCTATCTTAGAGATGAGAAACATTTCTTGCCATTGAAGTGATTGTTCTTGCTTCTCATTCTCTTCCTCTAGCTCATCATTCTTCTCAACTAGCTTCATGAGGATGAGCTTGCCTTTGCTACTTAGATGACCAAGAGTGTAACTATCTTCTATTTCAATATCACTCTCCACTTGATCATCTATTTGTGTTATCTCCTTGGCTTGTTCTTTCTTGTTAGTTTTCTTCTTACTTTTCTTGGCCATGAGACACAAGTGATGAGAATCATGAGATACTGAGGTTGACTCATCACTTGGTTGACATCGGTCTTGAGCATCCTTGCAAACAGCTGCTGGCTGCTCTGTTGCCTCGGCCATACCGGACATGTCCAGTAGGAATACCAGACACGTCCAATATGTGCAGGCAGACAATAGGTCATGCGCTGCTTGCACTTCTTGCTCCGTCTCAGCGCTCTTGAGGTCTTTGGAGGCTTCTTCGATGCATGAAGACATAATGGACATACTTTCCATTGAATTGCACTCGATAGCATCATCACATTTGGATTTTCCATATAATTCAACAAGTCTAGTCCAAATGAGATGCACACTCTTTAGAGGTGATTGTCAATTAAATATTGCCTCATCTTGAATCTCTGCACTCAATGTACTCAAAATGACATTAATAGCTTGAGCATTGAGTTACACGCATATCTCTTCCTCTTTTGAAAAAATTTTATAGTTGCTCCAATCAACTATAGGAAGAGGTATGCTTGCATTCACAATATGCTCAGCAAGAGGACTAATATCCCTAAAAGCATTGAGTACATGAATTGACCAAGGTAGAAAGTTTGAACCATCATTTCGGAGAAGCACCGGCTCTAACTCGATAGGCAGTCGACATCCTTTTCTCACGACGGTGAAAGCTTTAGGTGAGTTCTGTCTCTAATACCACTTGAAAGGACCTAGGATGTCCGCCTAGACAGGGGGTGAATAGGTATTTCTATAAATTAACACCTTTAAAAGTGGAAACGATTTAGTAATGGGAGTTTCTGAGTGGAAACTCCAAATCAGAGTAATACAACCCCTCACAAGTTAGCCAACGAGTAAATAAACAATATTAAATAATCCTAGGAGCCTAGAACCTACAACACAAGAGTTAGAACATGTGGATCAAATAAATTAAGCACTGAGCTCTAATACCGGACGTGTCCGGTAGGTATACCGGATGTGTCCTGGTATACACGTGTTTTGCAGAACAGCCCCAAGCTTGCTCCTTTTGATTTCAATCTTTAGACCAACCTATAGGCACCCACTAAAGATAGTGCCACACAGTAGTGCCACACATAGGTAACCTGCACAAGAGCTAGACCAATACAAATATCAAATGAAATGTGAATTGAGAAACGATATTTATTTTACCAAAGTTTCGGACTCCGTTGACTCCTACTCTCCATTGAGGGGGCTATGGGAAACCCAGCAAAGGTCATCCCTAGAGGGTACCACAAAGGTCACTCTAGCCGGAGTCTTTTCCAACCCCTTTTCCTCCTTTCACTAGATGATTCCTTCCCTTGTGGTGGCGAAATCGATCATTACAGACTTTCTGAGGTAAGCACAATCTCTCGGATGCTCTCCTAGCGATGCCTAGCCATCTAGGATCGAAGAGTCCAAGACTAACAAATGCGAATCATGAAATAGACAATATGCACAAGTGCTCAAGTGGTGACTTGCTCTCTTTTTTGAATTCTCTCACAACCCACAAATAGGATTTTGTGATTTAGATCACACACTCACTAAGAGAGGGTTGGGAGAGTTGGCAAGGCTCAAAAATGTGTATTGCAACTAAGCAGAATCAGCAACCTACAAAGGTGAAGGCTAAGGGGTATTTAAAGCCCCTTTGAAAAACTAGCCGTTATGTAGCCGTTGCCATACCAGACACGTCCGGTATGACTTGCACTATGCCAATGGTAACTGAGTTAAAGTATGCGAGGTGTTAGAACTCCCGACGCTTATCCAGACTTCCGACTGCCAGAACTCCTGACCAACTCAAGTCGGAACTCCTGACCCTTGGCTCTTTTGAAAACTAGCCATTGGGCTCTGGCCTACCATACCGGACACTGTACGGTATCATATCGGACACGTATGGTGTGACCAGGCAGTCAACTCTCAAAGTCAGTTAAGCGCGAAATGTCGGAACTCCCGACAATTGCCAGAACTCCTAACCATCGAAACTCCCTGACGAACCAACCCGAGAACACCAAGAATTTTACCGTGGCTGGGCAAATATCGGACACGTCCGGTATGGTATTGCCAGACCAGCAAAAAACAAGTTAGCTCTTTTGTTTCTCAAACACTCAAAACTCACATGGGTTGGCATGAGCACTTATGAGTAATCATCTATCAACATGATGCATCTCTCTTAATAGTACGGCATTCCTATAAACTCAAGATTAGAAGGAAAAACTGAGATTATACCACTTGAGTTGATTTCTTTCGAATTGATTCCATCTCTTTCAATCTTCATCAAGTGAGGGTGCCAACATGTTGATATTGATCTTTTCACTTGAGCATAGCCATCTTGAGCACGTGACTTGATTCCATTCATCAAATATAGATAACCCCAAATGTATCAAGTCACTTCCAACAATCAATCTAATAATGATTTGATCCTCCACATCAATATGGCCGTCATAGCTTGATTAGTACCTCAACTAAATACAAGTACTTCCTTCTTCACCCTAGCTAGGTTCTTTGGCCGCCAAGCCATCGCTTGCCCTTCACCCTTACTTAGTACTATCGGGGACCTAACACCAGGGGTACCCTAGGAGGTGGAACCAATAACCATCGAACGTTAAAAACTTTCGGACGGATAAGGGTGCCGCTACCTTCCTTGCCCGAATGATGGAGTTTGGTTCCTCCTCGCTCGATGCCTTTGGGCCAAGCTCCACCTCGCTCGAGGGCTAAGGGCTAGTCTCTGCCTCGCCCGACTGCCTTTGGGCCAGCTCCGCCTCGCCCGAGGGCTGAGGGATAGACTTTCGCCTCGCCCGAACCCAAGGGACTGGGCTCGGTCTTGCCCGAGGGATAAGGACTGGTCTCCGCCTCGCCTGACGTTCGAGGATGAACCTCGCCTCACTCGATGTCCAAGGACTAGTTTTGTCTTGCCTGGCAACCTCTCCCTGTTCCCTCATGATGATAGGAACAGGGTAGGACGAGACGTGCGGGTCAACCGCGGCTTCAGGGACCATACCCTGCGCCCCGGCAGGAAAAGTACTATCAGGGAATGATGGGATGGGTGCTTTAGACCCTTCTGGGCATAGCAGAGCCTAAAAAGTGTTGCGGGTGCGTGCTCTTTCGCCCTGTAGAGTTGTAGGCGCCGCCTTCAGCTCTGGGACACGGAACCCGACCAAGATATGCGACAACCACTATGGTCCAGGAAAGGACTCGCATCCTCCACAAATGATGGATGTGTGGTCACCACGATATGATCACAGGGGAGCGGCGTCCTCTTCCCGGCCCCTCGGGTCTACCAGATCGGAAGTGCTCGCTTCAGCCTCCAGACGCCCTCTCCAATCGGAAGACCTTGCCCACAACGCTTGATGAGGACATGACACCCATACATATGACCATGTTTGGTGCATGAGATGGAGGGGAAGGAGGCCAACAAGGGTGTCCAAGTCAAGAAGGAGGCCCAAGGCTAATTCGGTTCGAGTCCCCGAGGTGGAGGCCCAAAGCAACTCAAGTTCGAAGTCTGCCTCTGAAATGTAGGACCAGTCTGCCTTAAACTGGTCACCTAGGACGCATCCGGACTCCTGTTTTCGATGATCCACATATGGATGGAAAGATAATTTGATAAGGAAGCCATTCCAAGGCTGTTTCACATCAAAAGCTCTTCGGAATCAATAGGAATCAGTCGAAACAAGTCAGCAGTCCAGAATCTGCCAGGGTGCTGTGACACCTTCTTTTGGTCTGTTGGACCATGTATCGTGTTTGGGCCCATTAGGGGGTGCGTCTAAGGTAGACGATGACCCTAATACCTTTATAATCATATGCCACTGTCGTCATTAGGGTTTGGGTTTTGCTTAGATTAATCTGTCAAGAAATAGTTTTGCCGTTCATCGGTTTGTGAGACCCCAACTTCATGAGTTTAATCATTCATCTACAATTTGGTTGCATTCTTTCTTGTTCTTGCTTGTGTTCTTCGTTGCGCAGGCAGGGATTAGCCTTCTTGGCGAGGTCAACCTGGTCCATGACTCGGTTGATAACCAGAGGAGCTATGGTGCTAAGATTACAGGGTTCGATCTTTCGATCTGAAGCCAGATCGGTGTGTCATTCTCCGTCACAACGATAGTTATCACCACCTGATGGAAGATTGGGATCCCCATCTCTATTAAGTGGTAATCAGAGCTAAGGTATACCGTCAGGTTCACTTTTATTCCCTAGTTTTGAGTGTTTCGCATTCGTCCCATAGTCTAGTGCCATACTTGTTTTTTCTGTCCTAGAACCTTCCACGCCATAACCTTTGCATATTTCAGTTTCAGAGTCCGTCACGTTGAGTTTGTGTCCTAGCCGAGGTCTTGTTGCTGGTTAGGTCGTGTTAGAGTCCAGTTCGTGTGTTTTCCCGCATCGTTTCCATCAAATCTTTGCTATTGTGACCAGTTTTGCGCACATTGTTCCTGTTTTGTCCTCTAATTCGGAGCCAATTTTTGAAACTAGTCTAGTTTTCGCATACGAACTCCGATTTCGATGTTCCATATATCAAAATCGATCAGAAAAAAATTTTGGATTTCGGATCCGTCCATCCCCTACTTTGATGGGGTTCAAAAATTTTAGATTGGTCAAAAAATGGTCACAAGATCCCCTTTTCGTGGTCACAAGGTTTGTGTCGATTTTAAGCAAGTTTTCTAAAATTTCCACAGGCCACGTCTTTCACTTGTTTATGCTCATATTTTTTGTGGTTACTTCTTTTGTGCTCCTAAGTAAAGGAAAAATATCAAAAAAATAAAATAAAAAAGTCAAAATTTCCCAAAAAAAACAACGACAGCCCAAAAAATAGGAAAAAAAGAGGGGGACAAAAGAAGAACAATATCTAAAGGAGCACATAGAGAAGACCAAAGTGAGTTGTGTTTGCGTGTGCTGTCTGGTTCCTTGTTTATGTTGTTGTTTCCATCCACCATACTTCTTTTTCATACACCTGTCACCTTGCTATCCACCATACTTTTGTCACACATCTGGTACTTGGAACATTTTAGACCAGCAACGAAAATAAGTACTTTGGACTATAATTCAGCATTACTTTCTATTACTGACTTATGTGCCAGATATACATATTACTCCTTGTGTGCCTTTTAAGCTCCATAAACTCTTCAGATCAGTACAGACAAAGGGCCTTGCAATCTCGGTACCACTACCTCACAGGTACCACGAACCAGCCACCGGTTGTACCACCCACTGCTTGCGTTGGTAAGAACTTTGTAAGAGCTTGGTAAGACGCTTCCACTTGTTGTGAAAAGTGACACCACTACAATCCACAGTAGTCATTTGGTAGGGATAACTTTCACCGTTTGTTCCTTGTTTTGTGTTTACAATGATAGGTTGTTCGTATCCACCGACTTATGATGGTATAGGTGCTGATGAGTACATGGAGTGGGAAATTGCCATCGATAACATATTTGCTACTCACTTTATGTGTCTAAGGAGGAAGGTAAAAATGCAGCTAGTGTTTTGCGACATTCTGCTTTATCTTGGTGGGAGTCTTTAGATCCTTCTGATAAACCTCAAACTTGGAATGATATGAAACTTCTTATGCGAGAAACCTTTATTAATCCACCTCCTGTTTTGACTTCATATGCTGAGGTGCACTATTTAGAGGAAGAGTCTGTTGTTATTCCTCTTGTTATGACTAACCTTCTATAGAATAATGTACATAAGCGAGAGGATGACGTGGAAGAAAATGAGGAGCTCACAACCTCATATGCAAATTTACAACCATCACTTCACAATGCACCTATTACTCATGCTGAGAACATAGGTAATGCCCATGGTCCTACACTCACGGAAGGTAAAAATTGTCTTAATGTACTAAATTTTTCCACAAACCATGCTGTCATAGAGCAATTGTTAGTGGAACCCTCTCTTGATTTATCTTTGTCCCATGATAATTTGCTTGATGTTCCTTGTGACAAAGATGAATTGGTTGAAGATGCTTCAATTTTACATGTTTTGGAACCAGTCACTTGTGCTGAAAATAAACATCTTATTCATATTGCTACTAAAACTGATGAGTTCAAACTGTTGTCTTCTTTACATACTTTGGGTTACATTGAATTTGATGTTTTGTGTAACCTAGATTTTTTGGAAGAGAGCCTTTTTAAATATGCTGATTTACCTTGGTTTTCTAAACACACATATCATGTTATTGGTAGATATAACAACAAGGGACAATATATGATACATCGAGTATACATTCGTAATAATATGAATTCTCCTTTTGTTGTACAAGATTATGATCATTTAGAGGGCAGCCATAATGATACAAACATTTTCTCATGTTCCTTAAAGAAACAAGTTCACTTCCAAGAAGGGGAGCATTGTTGGTTGCTACCTATGTCTACTCGACCATCTATTCCTACATTGTCTTTGGTTAGTTCTAATCTTTTGCAGGATAGTGTTGACATACATTGTGTGCATTCGGATCATGGAGTCTACATGCTTGCTGAAATTTTTATGCGAGATGACATGCTAGAAACTTAGAAACATGGTCACAGTTCTTTCTCACAATTATTTTAGTTTGCTTTGTCCTCGCAACCCCGTTCTCCTTTATGTTGTGCAGGATCAGTTTCAAGCACAATCGACACCGAGGACGGCTTTTCATCAAGAAGGGAAGGATGATGAGGACATGACACCCATACATATGACCATGTTTGTCGCATGGGATGGAGGGGAAGGAGGCCAGCAAGGGTGTCCAAGTCAAGAAGGAGGCCCGAGACTAATTCAGTTCGAGTCCCCGTGGTGGAGGCCCAAAGCAACTCAAGTTTCGAGTCTGCCTCGGAATCCTAGGACCGAGTCTGCCTTAAACTGGTCACCCAGGACGCATCCGGACTCCATTTTCGGATGATCCACATATGGATGGAAAGGTAATTTGATAAGGAAGCCAATCCAAGGGGTTTCACATCAAAAGCTCTTCAGAATCAACAGGAATCATCAAAACAAGTTAGCATCCAGAATCTGCCAGGGTGCTGCGACACCTTCTTTTGTTCCTGTTGGACCATGTATCGTGTTTGGGCCCATTAGGGGGCACTGTCTAGGGTAGGCGATGACCCTAAGACCTTTATAATCATATGCCTCCACCATCATTAGGGTTTGGGTTTTGCTTAGATTAATCTGTCAAGAAACAGTTTCGCCGTTCATCAGGTTTGTGAGACCCCAACTTCGTGAGTTTAATCATTCATCTACAATTTGGTTGCATTCTTTCTTGTTCTTGCTTGTGTTCTTCGTTGTGCAGGCAAGGATTAGCCTTCTTGGTGAGGTCAACCTGGTCCTGTGACTCGATTGATAACCAGAGGAGCTGTGGTGCTAAGATTGCAGGGTTTGATCTTTCGATTTGAAGGCGGATCGGTGTGTCATTCTCTACCACAACGATAGTTATCACCACCTAACGGAAGATCGGGATCCCTGTTCCCATTAGCGCTACTCCAGGACCCCAACCCCACGTCCCTCCTGACAGAGACTCATAGGAACCAGAAGGCGTGCAGAGTAAGGCTGGGCGAGGCTCATAAGTCAAAACCACTGTACTACAGTCCATACCCTGCGCGGGGCAGTACTCTGTAACCATCCTGACATTCTATAGAGGCATCGACGGTATTGTAGGTGCTTATCATCCTTTCGCACCCACCAGAATGAACAACAAGGCTGGGTAGACGTGAGCAACAAGGCTAAATAGCGTACGCACCCTAGCCCTCTCACTAGTAAAGTCCGTCCCCTTCATCTATAAAAGGGGATGCGCTTCCTCCAACGAATGGACCGACTTTTGATGGCACAACACACAACACACATAGTCAAGCTGCTACTATGCTCTTGGCCTCCTTTTGACCCTTCCATCAGAGACTTGGGACCAGTCCCTCTCTTCGATCGTTTGTACCCCCTACTATGAACCATTTTCGGTGCTAATAACACTGAACAGCAATAGACTAGGACATAGGGACATTCAGCCCAAACCAGTATCAATCTTGTGTCCTTTAGCGCACCATCCGAGCCTAACGCGCATTACTATAAATTTACTTGCCGGTGCTTGTACGAAACATCGACAGTTGGCGTGCCAGGTAGGGGACTTTGCGCGTTCCAAATCAGGCCTTGGATGGCCACCCACGCAATCAGCTGGGTCCTGGGCGCACACGTGCGTTTCGGTAACCTAGATTTCATCATTACGCTAGGAGGAGAGATGGCGCTGGCCCACACGGCCGTGCAGTCTCTCCCTTCCTGTCAGCCTCAGCCACTAGAGGCTTGAGGGACTAGCCAGGTGACTCCCTTGGACCCCTAGTTATCCTAGGGAGGCCCCTGCACTGCATCACCCTCTCTCCGGAAGGCCCCGTACGGAGCACCCCGATAGCGTTTCCATTCAGTCTCCGCAACGCCGCGGCGACCGCTGACCACCTTCTAGCACTATGCATGGTTCAGCCGCCCATGGACTGTGAGTTCATGGGGACAATTGAACATGACACAGGAGACTCTCCATAGGCTCCTCATGGAGGAGCCAGGATCATTCTCTAGCTCTGACTCTAGCAGGGGGAGCCATCACCCTTCCCGGGAATGCTTCATGATGCAAACCCCTGAGGGGCACGTCGAAAAGCATCTCCGGGGAAGAGGCTACCTCGACAAGCAACCCTGATGGTAGGTCTAGGGGGAGGCAGCAGCCCCATCTCGCTTAAAGATGGAGCAGTTGAGAGCCCAGCAAGTTGGAGATCGATGAGGCCAGACAAGGGCTCGTCCAGGGAGTATGGGTTGAGATGATGTACTAGCCACTTGATCTTGTTCATTATCATGAGAGTCACTTGTACTAGCTTAATTTGTATCATCTTGCACATTTGAGTTAGAGAGCACTCTCACTTGATCATCTTCATCATCATTTACTTGCCTAGGCCTCAATTCACCAGCATCCATGTTATTCATGGCATTTAAAAGTTGAATGCCTCTAACATCTTCCAAGTTCTCATTCTCTTCTTGTGAACCCTTGGTTTCATCAAATTTAACATCATGAACTTCCTCAAGAGTACCACTATCCAAATTCCAAACTCTATATGCTTTGCTAGTTGTTGAGTATCTGAAAGCTCTAGTTTGGTTTTGGTGAATTGATGAAACCATAAGTGCTAACCTAGTTTATCAAGTGATCATGAGATAGATAGCACATTCCAAGTGGCGAAGCAAATGAAGATCATGACATGATGATGGTGATGCCATGGTGATGATCAAGTGCTTGGACTTGAAAAGAAGAAAGAGAAAAACAAAAGGCTCAAGGCAAAGGTATAAATGGTAGGAGCTATTTTGTTTTGGTGATCAAGACACTTAGAGAGTGTGATCACATTTAGGTTTGATAGTCGTACTATTAAGAGGGGTGAAACAATATCGAAATGCGGTTATCAAAGTGCCACTAGATGCTCTAACTTATTGCATATGCATTTAGGATCTAGTGGAGTGCTAACACCCTTGAAAATGTTTGTGAAAATATGCTAACACATGTGCACATGGTGATACACTTGGTGGTTGGCACATTTGAGCAAAGGTTAGGAACTTCACCGGTGGAGTGTCTATCCGTAGAGTGCGGACAGTCCAACGATGCCACCAGTGCCCTAGACAAAAAAAGATGGAGGTCACTGTAAGTGACTGGACGCTGGTCTCAGTTGGATCGGCGCATCTGATCAGTTGCAGTAGAGGGCGTGCAGCGTCGGTCTCTGACCGGATGTTGGGTCACTCAGTGACCAGACACTGACATGGTGCATCCAGTCCTACTGATGTGGCAGCGCATAGGGGAGTCGCTCTGTGATCGGACACTAGGTGTGTCTGGTCATGAAAAATCATTTCTGGATGCTTACTAGAAACAACCGGACACTGAGGTCTAGCATCCGGTCACATTGCAGCAGCGTGTCTGGTCATCACTTGACCATTGAGATCGAGTGCTCAGTATTTGAAGAGAGGGGACACATGGCGTGCATCGCACGACCGGACGCTGGGGTCTAGCGTCTAGTCACCCCGTGTTGTGCTCAGTGAAGGGGTACAACGGCTCTATTTTGTGGGGGGGCTTCTATTTAAGCCCCATGGCCGGCTCAAGCTCACTCTCTTGGCCATTTGCATTGACATAGCAACCTTGTGAGCTTAGCCAAAGCCCTCCCACTCATCTCCATCATTGATTCATCATCTTTGTGAGATTGGGAGAGAATCCAAGTGCATTGCTTGAGTGTTTTCATCTAGAGGCACTTGGTGTTCGTGTTTCACTGCAGGATTTGCTTGTTACTCTTAGTGGTTGCCACCACCTAGATGGCTTGGAGTAGCAAGGATCGTCAAGTGGAGGTTGGTGATTGTCTTCGGCTCCGATCGTGGTGATTGTGAGGTGTTCTTGACCTTTCCCCAGCGGAGAGCCAAAAGGTACTCTAGTGAATTGCTTGTGGCTTATGTGATCCTCATCTTGTGTTGGTTGTGCGGCACCCTATTGAGGGTTTGGCGTGTGATGCCAATTAGCGCGTGAACCTCCAAGTGAGTGAATTGCCACAATGAGGAGTAGCTTGTCGGTAAGCAAGAGAACCTTCGGTAAAAATCATTGTGTTCATCATTTGATTTCGAGGTGATTGGTCTTCATTGATATTGATTCTTGTGATTGATTGGTTCACTCCTTGATACTGGCAGTATAACCATCTTGCTCTCTCTCTTTACATTACCGCAAACTAGTTGTCAAGCTATTTAGTGTAGCTAGTTGTGAGAGCTTGTTAGTTTGGTTAGTGTGACTCTTTAATTAGCTTTTGAGAGCACACTAACTTAGTGTAGTGACATAGCTTTTGAGTGGATAGAAACTATATAAACTAGAATTGTGGTAGGTGGCTTGCATTTTTAGTAGGCTAGCGCAACACTTGCTTCACCTCATAATTGTCTAACCAGTTTGTTAAGTGTTGTAGAAATTTTTATTAGGCTATTCACTCCTCCTCTAGCCATTAGGACCTTTCAGTATCCAAGTAGGAATCCTTCATCATATTTCTTGTCAAATTTGCCTAATCTAGTGTCTTTCTTTAAGATATAGCATTTGCAACAAAAGACCCAAAAATATGTAATGTTGGGCTTTCTACCATTCAAGAGCTCATATGGTGTCTTCTCTTTCAATGGGTGACAATAGAGGCGGTTGCTACAATAGCAAGCCGTGTTGATAGCTTCGGCCCAAAAAGATTGACTCACATTGTACTCACTAAGCATAGACCTTGCCATATCAATGAGTGTTCTATTCTTCCTCTCAACAAGGCCATTTGATTATGGAGTGTACTTGGCTGCGAATTGATGTCTAATTCCAAATTCATCACACAACTCATCAATTCTAGTGTTCTTAAACTCACTACCATTGTCACTTCTAACTCTCTTGATGGTTGTTTCAAACTCATTGTGAATGCCCTTGACAAATGATTTGAATGTTGCAAACACATCACTTTTGTCCACTAGAAAGAATACCCAAGTGTATCTAGTATAATCATCCACTATCATAAAGCCATATTTGTTACCACCAATGCTAGTGTATTGTGTTGGCCCAAACAAGTCCATGTGCAATAACTCAAATGCTTTACTAGTGCTCATCATGCTTTTCTTAGGATGGGTGTTTTCACCTTGTTTTCTGGCTTGACAAGAGCTACAAAGCTTATCCTTCTCAAACGCAACATATTTCAAGCCTCTAACCAAGTCATGCTTAACCAATCTATTTAATTGTTTTATTCCAATATGACCAAGCCTTCTATGCCATAACCAACCCATGCTAGACTTAGTGAACAAACATGTAGATAGTTTAGCTTCATTAGCATTGAAATCAACCAAGTATAGATTTTCATATCTAAAGCCTTTGAAGATCAAGTTAGAGCCATCTACACTTATGATCTCTACATTATCTACCCCAAATATACATTTGAATCCAAGATCACACAATTGAGCCATGGATAGCAAATTGATGTTCAAGCTCTTTACTAGCAACACATGGGAAATGCTCATATCATTGGATATTGCAATCTTACCAAGCCCCTTGACCTTGCCTTTGTCATTGTCACCAAATGTGATACTATCATAACCATCATTGCCATTGGTGTTGATTGAGTTGAACATTCTTGCATCACCGGTCATGTGTTGAGTGCACCCTACTATCAAGAACCCAATGCCTTTCTCCGGCTTTGTAATTGACCTACAAAAGAAGATCAATTCTTTTTAGGTACCCAAACTTGCTTGGGTCCTTGAAGGTTAGTGACCAAGCTCTTTGGCACCCAAATAGCTTTGTTCTTTGAGCCCATCCATGGTTTACCAATGAACTTAGCCTTGACACCATTTGCACCTTTGGTAAGCACATAGAAAGAATCAAGCTTAATGGAGGATACATTAGCTTGTAACTTTTTGTTCATGCACTTTTGCTCTACATGACCAACTTGCTTGCAACTAGTGCAAAACTGACCAGTGTTCTTCACAAAACTAGTCTTGTGAGGAGCAAAGGCCACCTTGCCTTTCTTGGGGGTATAGCCCAATATCTCTTTGTAGAGAGAAGCTCTTTGGCTACCCAAGCACATAAGCAAGCGGTCCTCACCACCATAGGCCTTAGCCAAGGTGTGAGTGAGCTTATTGACCACCTTCTTGAGGTTCTCATTCTCAACCATTAGTGAGGCATCACAAGTGAAACCATCACTACTAGATGAGGTGGAAGTAGAAGTACTACAAGAAGGGTTAGCGGGAGCAACAATGGTAGGTATAGATAATGATTCATTAATTATATCACAAGTTAAGCCTACATTATAAGTCTCAACATGCTTCTTTTTATTTTGTTCATTAAGCAAAGATGAATGAGCTTTTTTAAGCTTCTTGTGAACCTTGCCAAGCTTCTCATGGGCTTCCTCTAGCCTCTCATGAGATGCATTGAGCTCATTAAAGGCTTGCTTAAGGGCTTTTAGTTCCTTACACAAGCTTTTGAATTCCCTTCTCTTAATGCCAAAGTGTTCTTTAGCATCTTCTAGCATGTCAAATAGTTCATCCTTAGTAGGTTTATCCTCATCACTATCACTATCATTTTCATTTTCATGTTCCTCATCACTTCCATCATCACAAATTTGTACCTTAGTGGCCTTAGTCATGAAGCATGATGGAGTGTCGAAGAGAGAAGGCTTCTCATTTATAGCAATGCTTGCAAGTGCCTTCTTCTTGGTGGTCTTGTCATCATCACTATCATCATCATCACTTGAGGAAGCATCACTATCCCAAGTGACCACATATGAACCACCCTTCTTCTTCTTGAAGATCATCTTGTCCTTCTTCTCTGTCTTTTCCTTCTTGTCCTTCTTCTTATTCTTCTTGTCATCATCTTTGTCACTAATGTATGGACATTGAGTAACAAGATGATCTTTGCTTCCACAATTGAAGCACCTTATTGACTCTTCCTTTTTCTTGGATGAAGACTTCTTTGTTCCTGCATGGTAGCCCTTCTTCATCATGAACTTGCCAAATCTCTTGACAAAGAGAGCCATCTTCTCATCATCATCATCATCCCATGAGCCATCATCTTCACTTGATGTATCTTGCTTTGCCTTGCCCTTGGATGATGTGGCCTTGAATGCCACGCTCTTCTTTTTCTCATCCTTCATCTCATCTTTCTTTTCCTTCTTTTCTTCCTTCTCATCATCATCTCTATATATATCATTGGTCATTATATCTCCCAACACTTGGTTTGGTGTCATGGTGTCCAAACCACTCCTCACTAGAATAGTGACCAATGTGCCAAATCTTGAAGGCAAACATCTCAAGAATTTGTGGGAGAAGTCCTTGTCCTTCACCTCTTCTCCAAGTGCTTTAAGATCATTGACAAGCGCTTGAAGCCTATGGAACATCTCCGGCACACTCTCATCCCCCTTCATCTTGAAGCTTGCAAACTTCTCTTTGAGAATGTATGCCTTTGCACCCTTCATGGCTTGAGTGCCCTCAAATGATTCCTCCAATTTCTTTCATGCCTCATGAGCTCTCTCAATGTTCTTGATTTGCTCAAAAGTTCTCTCATCCAAAGCATCATGAATGGCACTAAGAGCAATGTCATTATTTTGGAGTAGCATTTCTTCGGCGGCGGTGGGAGCCTCTTCATCTTCAATCTTAATCTTTGTCTCTACCACCTTCCTATTGATTGACTTGATATAAGTTGTCATTTTAACTTTCCAATAGGGATAATTTGAGCCATCAAATTAGGGTGGCTTCTTGGTGTTGTTGATTTGAGCCATTTTTACACCAAACGTTGTTAAGCCTCAAATCACGGTGACCTTGGCTTTGATACAACTTGAAAGGTCCTAATGGCTAGAGGGGGAATAGCCTATTAAAAATTTCTACAACAACACTTAACAAACCGGTTAGACAATTATGAGGCAAAGCGAGTGTTACGCTAGCCTACTAAAAATGCAAACCACCTATCACAATTCTAGTTTATGTAGTTTTTATTCACACAATAACTATGTCACTACACTAAGTTAGTGTGCTCTCAAAGGCTAACTAAAGAGCCACACTAACCAAACTAACAAGCTCTCACAACTAGCTACACTAAAGAGCTTGACAACTAGTTTGCGGTAATGTAGAGAGAGTGAGCAAGATGGTTATACCGTTGTGTCGAGGAATGAGCCAATCAATCACAAGAATGAATACCAATGAAGACCAATCACCTCGAAATCAAATGATGACACAATAATTTTTTTACCGAGGTTCACTTGCTTGCCGGCAAGCTAGTCCTTGTTGTGGCGATTCACTCACTTGGAGGTTCACGTGCTAATTGGTATCACACACCAAACCCTCAATAGGGTGCTACACAACCAATATAAGATGAGGATCATATAAGCCATGAGCAATCCACTAGAGTACCTTTTGGCTCTCCACCGGGGAAAGGTCAAGAACCCCTCACAATCACCACGATTGGAGTCGGAGACAATCACCAATCTCCGCTCGACGATCATCACTACTCCAAGCCGTCTAGGTGGCAGCAACCACCAAGAGTAACAAGTGAATCCCGTATCAAAACACAAACACCAAGTGCCTCTAGATGCAAACACTCAAGCAATGCACTTGGATTCACACCCAATCTCACAAAGATGTTGAATCAATGATGGAGATGAGTGGGAGGGCTTTGGCTAATCTCACAAGATTGCTATGTCAATGCAAATGGCCAAGAGGATGAGCTTGAGCCAGCCATGGGGCTTAAATAGAAGTCCCCACGAAATAGAGCCATTGGCTCAATTATTGGGCTGACTGCGCATCGACCGGATGTGTTGCTCAAGTGCACCGGATGCACCATTTGTGAATACCGAACGCGTCTGGTAGGTCAACTAGACATGTCTGGTCGCTCCGAGACCACCACGTGTCTAGTTCAAATCATAGTAGCCATTGCTGCCCACACTTACATGCGACCGGACGCTCAGACCGGACGCTGAAATAGAAATGATCGGACGCTGAGTCGCAGTGTCCGATCGAGTCCAAAGAGTACTCAGGGCCGACCGGACGCATCCGGTGACTCCGGACCGGATGCAGAAGACACAGCGTCCGATCGAGTCCAGTAAGCACTATGGTCCGACCGGATGCATCCGGTCACTCCGGATCGGACGCTCCCAGCGTCCGGTCGACTTTTTACTGAACATAGACTTTGCAGATTCACATCGGGCGCGTCCAGTGTGGTGACCGGACACGTCTGGTCGCTGAGTTCATCGTTAATACCGGACACATCCGGTCACCATACCGGACGCGTCCGATCACTTTGTGACCAGCGCGACTAACTCCTTTTCAACTCTATCTTCTTCACCCTTGCCCAAATGTGCCAACCACCAAGTGTATCACCTTAATCACATGTGTGTTAGCATATTTTCACAAACATTTTCAAGGGTGTTAGCACTCCACGAGATCCTAAATGCATATGCAATGAGTTAGAGCATCTAGTGGCATTTTGATAACCATATTTCGATACGAGTTTGACCCCTCTTAATAGTACGGCTATCAAACATAAATGTGATCATACTCTCTAAGTGTCTCGATCACTAAAACAAAATGGCTCCTACCACTTATACCTTTGCCTTGAGCCTTTTGTTTCTCTTTCTTCTTTTCCAAGTCCAGGCACTTGATCATCACCATGGCAACACCACCGTCATGTCATGATTTTCATTTGCTTCACCACTTGGAGCAGTGCTAGCTATCTCATAATCACTTTATAAACTAGGTTAGCACTTAGGGTTTTATCAATTCACCAAAACCAAACTAGAGCTTTTAGAGAGCCAACCAAGCTCTATTTATAACACCCTTGGCCAAACTAGCCGTTGTACCTTTACTGTACAGAATTTGGGGGCACTAGACTGTCTGGTGCCACCGTTGGACCATCAGCGTCGGATGCCCTCTGTTGCGTACACGTGGTGCTCGAACATTGAAACTAGCTGTTGCCCGCCAACGATCACTATGACGTGTAGTCTGCCGCCTCTGAGTCCGATGGTCGTCGGAGCAAAGGCTCCCACGGTCCGATGCAACATAGAGAGCTCTAGAGTGCTCCCAACTGCATCAGACTAGGCCGACACCACACATAGGACCAACTGCCATGGTCCGGTACCTCCTTTGAATCCTTCCCACACACTGATAGGTGGGGCCTAATGGATGAATAGTATCAACATACCGTCTGATGCAATCCTAGTCGTCACCATCGGACCATACCCCATGATCCGATGTGACCTAGAGACCCCCACGACTAGGGTTAGCCACAGGACCCGGCCTCTTCTAGTCTGATGCTACCTCTCTCGGTCCGATGCTCACACAAGAGCATCTTTAGCTCAAGTTTCCAACCCTTTTCCAAAAGTGCTAACTCCAAATGTGTTCCAACATTAGTGCAAGTGAGTTAGCATTTTCACAAACATTTTTCAAATGGTTTTTCGCGTCCTCACTAGGTCTAATGAATATGCAATGAATTGATCCACCTAGTGGCACTTCGATAACCATTTTGAACTTTGGAGTTCCCTCTTAATAGTATGGTTATCTATCCTAAATTCGATCACACACTCTATCGTGTCTTGGCCGGCAAAACAAAATTCCCTACCTTATACCTTTGCCTTGAACCCTTGCATTTTGTTTTTCTCTTTCTTCTTTTCTAAGAATTGAGAACTTGATCAACATTTGCACACCATCATTATCACCTCCATGAGTGCCTTTCTTCCTCAACCTTGGTGTGGACCTAACCTATCTCAATCACAACACTTAAGTAGAGGTTAGTCCACTACTTGTCTCAGCTACCAAAACCAAACATAGGGCTTTCAATGCTTGAGTTGCCATCCGCCTAGGGCTGTCAGACGACTAAGGCGAACATAACTCAGGGGTTCAAGCTCCCCAAGGAGAAAGCGCGAAGGCAAACACCAACAGCGAACCCACCGCTAGGCAGAAACTTCGTCCAACATCAGGTGGGGTGAGACAAAGACGCATGGGCCACGACCAACACGTGGCGTCGCGCGAACAAAGATCATGAGTCAAGCTTGCCTCAAAGTTCCAGAAGTAGTCTCTGGAAGTTCGATATAGCTCTTGTATCTTTGCCTTTGTAATACTTAAGTTCTCGGTATAACTCGTCTCTACTTTGTTTTGTGCAATTACTTTCTACAATTACTTTACTCTAGATGTAGTAACCCTGAGTTTAGACTAATGTAGTGAAGTTCTGGTTTGGCACCTCTTATCTTAATATAGTTTATCAGCTTTAGTCTTAAGCGCTGGATGCAAGTCATGTGGCACCACAGGTCTAAAGAACTAACCGGGTTTTAATGTTCGGAACAGAACCATACATAGGTATTTTGAAATAATTATTCAAAGATGCAAATACGAATCATTGCTCTTGCACGAATTATTGGCCAGCAGGCATATATGAGTCATGTGGTCTGACAAAACAAAATAGGCGCGTGGCTATCCCGTTGACAGAGAAATGGTCCATACTGGAGCGGTGATCAAATTTGATATCGCAAGCAAGAGCACACTGATTTTTCTGGCAAGTACTAAAGCTAATATGGCGGCTATTTATGAATCAGGGAAGGTTGGTTTATTATAAAATCTACGTTTTTCTTAAATCTTAAGTACTGTAAATGAATTAACAGCACTAGTTGTGGTGTTCGTGCGTGGACAAGGGACATACGGAGTATATACATCCCTTGTGGCTTGTTGATCGACCAATGAAATCAAAATGTTGGTAGTAACAATAACAATATTTATGCCCAAATTGTGATTCACAGTGCTTCATTGTTCAGCCGCGTCTCAAAATTAACGAAGAAGCCAGTTCTCCCTTCGTTTTACGATGCACAGTAAACCTGAAACATTGACGGCATGTCCTAATGTGTAATAACAAGCATGGGTGGAGTGAAATGCGATCGAACTAGAAAGAAGCACGGGCTTATTGGGCTTGAGCCTTAAATTCACTTAAAACTAAAGCCCCTTTGAAACGTGGAATTTTTTCCTATTTCTATATTTTTTTTTGCAAAAGATAAACTGAATCCTGTCAAATTCCTACAAAACTCTGCGTTCCAAAGGGCCCTAAGCTTTTACAAATTATCCCAGCAAACAGCAGTTGGAATATATCCTTAAATACTCTGATGGACACTTTGACAGGAACCGAAGCTGTCATGCTGCCAATTGAATTGAATTGATAGCAATAGTACGTGCAAACAGCAGAACAGGCAAATTAAACTCGGGCCTTGTTTAGACTGAGGTTAGGAATCAGTATTTGGCACTGTAGCATTTTCGTTTGTATTTAACAATTATTGTCCAATCATGACTTAACTAGGTTCAAAAGATTCGTCTCGTAATTTACGATCAAACTATGTAATTAGTTATTTTTTTATCTATATTTAATACTCTATGTATGTATCCAAAGATTTGATGTGATAAAGAGAGAGCGAAAAAACTTAATCTAAACGAGGCCCCGACCTATATTTCACACTGCCGCTAGCCATTTAGTCCAAAATTAGGCCCGTCACGTAGGACAAAAATAAAGCAACACTACTACCGATAGAGCGGCCGCCGTCACATCCTGGGCGTAATGCCTGCCTTGATGTCACGCGTGCGATGGCGGTGGCCCTGTTCACTTGATCTGCTCAACAAAATAACAATATTTTTCCCGTAACAAATCAACTTGAACGTCAAAGCTATTTTTTCAGCCGAACACAGATCTCGATCCAGGCCGAGCCTGAGCCAACCCGGAGCCGACCGAACCGGAAAGCGCGGCTGTTAATGGCGGACGGCGACACGGCATGTGGCCGCGCCGCTGTCGGCGACACCGACCCAGCGCGTACGGCGCCATGCGGCCATAACCGTGCAGTGCGTGCAGCACGGCGACGTGTGCTTGTTGCTGCCGCACGCCGCGCGGCCGCACACGGCACGGCAGCAGCAGCTGGTTAGCTCTGTCGGTAGAGGCAGCCAGCTACAGGCCTACTACTGGTTCTGGTAGCTTCTAAAAGCGACCTACTGCTGGTCGGACTGACGGCCTCACATAGACGAGCAGCGTATTCATTTGGTTGTGGCTTATCGTAAATGATCGTAAATTTTTAGTTGGAACAGTATTTTTCTCTTACACAAATCAATCAGCAGTACTTCTTCACAAACCAGCAACGATACGAACCAGCCAACCGAACAGGCTGAAGGACATATTTCCTGTGAAAGTACACGTCTGATAAGTGATAAATACTTGCTGCGGCGCATGACACTGGAGTTAAGACCGGCTAACCCAAGGTTTCAAGAAATTAATGTGGTCTTTATTATTCCGTCCATAGTAATTTACAAGTAGTTCCGAGCTTTTTAGCATAGATTAAGATATGGAGTGGATTGTCACTTCGTAGTTAATTAGACGCAATTTACGACTGAAGGAGGAGATGAAATACCAACTTAAAAACCAATGGCATCTAAAACCTATGTAAGATATCTATATAGAGTGTATTGTAATTTGGCTAAGTATTACTATCTCTAACGCAAAAAGAGTTATGCAACCTAGATTTCAATCTAAAGATGGCAACGAGTAAAATACTCGTGGGTACAGGTATCATAGACCCGCACCCGCGAGAATATTTCTGTGTCCACATCCACGCCGACAGCACTATGCGCCCACGTCCGGTATCAGCGAGCATGTCTTGGCCGTGGGCATGACCACATACCCGCCATTGTTGCTGCACATCACAATATGTATCAAATTATCACTTGATCTGTTACTCCACTAGACTAGGCAGATCTGGAATACGAAGACGAGCACTAAAAAGCACAAGATCCGCTAGAGGCATCAAGAACAAGTGAACTTGGCTTTCAATTTGCCCATGCCAAGCACATTCTCCGACTTCCACCTTGTCTCCCAAAATATAAAAGATTTCCTTCTTGTATGTTCATTGGGTCAACAATCGACAAGGTGCCCGTTTGTTTCGGCTTGGTTTCCCCAAGCTGCAGGGGGTCAACAATCCACTAGATTCTATTATACAGACACACAGAATCCAATGAATATACTAGACTTTTTAATCCAGATTTTTAGAATCCATCGGGATTCGAACAACACCAAAGACGATCCAGAAGATAATCCAAGATGTGGCGTCCACTTCTTGCAGCTGGCGATGCCTAGACTAAAATTTAAATTCTCGTGGAACTACTTTGGAGTGTAGATTTTTTTCTGCATTTTTCCTTTGAAACTTCTGTTCCAAAGGAACCCTTAGTATATCTGTTTAGGACACGTACTGATTTGTAAAATGAAAAGGCAGGGAGGGGTAGGGTGGTGCGCATCTCTCCGATTAGTCGGACCAAACAACAGTCCATGATAAGACGTCGAAGAAAATTGGGGAAGTGGCCCAATGCATTAAGTCGCTATGTTTAAATAAAACGGAGCGTAGAGTTGGAGATGATCCTACCGAGCCCGTGTAACTCGCAGCCGAGAGTAAACCTCAGGGCCCAAGGTGGATCCCACCTCCAGCGGGCTATGTAAAAATTAATGTTGACGCCGCAACCTCAAAGAACTCGAGCATGGTGGCAGTGGCTGTGGTGGCTCGGGGTGCAGGTGGGATGTTCTTAGGAGCTTCAACAGTTCTGTTGAAAGGGATTACAGAAGCCCAAATTGCTGAATCTCTTGCTTGCAGAGAAGGGCTGGCTCTAGCGAGAGACCTACTCATCCGAAGGTCGGCTAGCATCCAACTGGTAAAAAATCTCACAGGCGATGGTATGCCAGATAATCAAGGAGGTAAAGACTGGAGGAAGAAGTTTTGAGGCGGCGGAGTTTGTGCATGAGAACCAGCAAGCCAATAGCGATGCACACATATTAGCTCGTAGCTTGACTTATAGCCTGGTGGGTAGGCATTTTGGTTTCTAGATCCACCTGACGGTGTTTTTAACTCTTAATTCCTTTAATTCCTGAATAAAATGAGGAGAGTTTCTCAAAAAATACGGAGCTCTCTTCCACAAAACAAAACAAAACGGAGCTCTCTATTTAAATAAACAGCTAAAAACCCCTCAAAAATGGCTAAAAATTAAAATATTTCGGTAGAAGTTTTTTTCGGACTAAAAACGAAGACTTCAAAAGCCACATTATTCTAGGAGGCCGATAAAGCGCAACCGGTGGCTCCACCCCGTGCGTGCCTTCCTAATTACGCCACCCCCGCCTCCTCCCCCGCCCCCTAACCTCCATCGTGACACACTTCCGTTGTCCTCACCCCCGCCCCTGCCCCCACCATCGTCGCCTGACGGCTCCCGCCACCTTGCCACGCACCCACCCATGTCCCTCGTTGTCGCCCACCCTAATCCTAGAGCGTCGGTGAGCTCTGCTGCGATGCCCCTGCCGCCAGGCCTACCCAACCGCCGTCCCCCGCCGTCTCGCTCACCTCCACTACTGTGTAGCTGCCGCCCCCCAAACTCCCTTCTAAGGCTGCCGGAGAATACAACCCTAACCCCGCCGGAACCCTAACCCTAACGCTGCCGTTGTCTTCATTCTCTCCGGCAAAGCGCGGGCGCCGGCGAGCCCCCCTCTTCTTCCTCTCTGGCGCGGTGCGTGCGCACGTTCCGTGCAGAGTGCGGCCCATCGAGTAAATAACTTTGCAATGATTCTAGCCTGTAATGGATGCACTACGGGAAACACGTGATTTGCCAAGTGCAAAAATCTTTGCCGAGCGCCGCACTCGGCAAAATATGACACTCGGCAAAGACCTGCACTTGGCAAAGGCAGACACTCGGCAAAGATTGGTAGGGCTTAACGGCACCCAGCGGCGTCCTCTTTGCCGAGTGCCCCCCATTTGGCACTCGGTAAAGAATTTACTTTGCCGAGTGCCAACCCTAGGCACTCGGCAAAATATTTTTTTTTGTTTTTTTGCCACCAATTTTTTTTGAAGCTTTAGTACACTACCACAAACAACATGTTTAAATTTGGGACATTTTCATTGCCTTTTGGCATATTTCTATAGTTTATTTTGTTTTGTTGAATTTTTCCAGAAAATGTAAGTTTGAACTATAGGTGCATCGAATAATGGATTACATTCGTTCAAAAAATGTTATCCTTATTTCTTAGTGTAAATTTAGGCTAAATCTAGGAACTGTCTCGAATTTCGATCAACGTGCTCACGGGGCAACGCCGCCAACCTACGTGGGAGTGGTTTTTTAATTGTATAAAATGCGAACGAATTCCGAAAATCATGAAACTTGTCGAGTTGTCGCCGTATCGTATGCGTATGCCGTGGAAAAAATTTGAAAAAGTTTTGAGCACGTTGTCACGTACGATGCTCACAAACCAGGACATCTCCATGTCACATTGAGAAGCCTTTTGATGTCTATTGTGATGCATGTGGCACCGGTTTGGGGTGTGTTCTTATGTAGGAGGGCCGAGTCATTGCTTATGCTTCGCGCCAGCTTCGAAAACATGAAGTCAATTATCCTACCCATGACTTAGAGCTAGCGGCGGTTGTTCATGCCCTGAAGATCTGGAGACATTACTTGCTAGGTAATGTGTGCAACATCTATACTGACCATAAAAGTCTCAAGTACATCTTTACTCAACCCGAGTTGAACATGCGTCAACAACGATGGTTAGAATTAATCAAAGACTACAACCTTCAAGTGCACTACCATCCTAGTAAGGCAAATGTTGTTGCTGATGCCTTAAGCAGAAAGGCCCATTGCATTTCCTTAGTTAGTGAAGACTTTCATCTGGCACACCTCCTTCATCCTGTAGTACTCCACAATATCACTGTGGATTTCTCTCTTAGAAGTCGAATTATCGAACTCCAGAAGACTGATGTGGGTGTGTTTCACATCAAGCGGAAGATGAAAGAGCAAGAGACCAAGCACTTTAGGGTCGATGACAAAGGAATTCTCTGGTTTAATGATAGGCTTGTAGTACCCAAAGACAAAGAACTTAGAAATCAAATTATGGCTGAAGCCCATTCTTCTAGAATGTCCATCCATCCTGGTAGCAGTAAAATGTATCAACATCTCAAGCTGTATTATTGGTGAACCGAGATGAAGAAAGAAATCGCAGCCTATGTGGCAAGGTGCGATAACTGTTGCAGAGTCAAGGCTATTCACATGAGGCCCGGATTATTGCAGCCACTCTCTATTCCTGGCTGGAAGTGGGAAGAAATTATTATGGATTTCATTGTTGGATTACCCACTACTAAAAAGGGTTATGATTCCATCTGGGTTATCGTAGATCGTCTAACCAAATCCGCTCACTTTATTCCGGTCAAGTCTACCTATCACCCTCACAATTATGCTGAGATTTATTTTCAATAAGTGGTACGTCTTCATGGTGTACCCAAATCCATTAGTTTCAGATAGAGGACCGCAATTCACAGCTCGCTTTTGGGAATACTTACATCAGAATCTTGGCACTCATCTAATCCACAGTTCTGCCTATCATCCGCAAACATCAGGACAGACTGAGCGTGTTAATCAAATTCTTGAAGACATGCTTAGAGCTTGTCTTATCTCTTGCAAAGGCTCTTGGGAGGAATGGTTGCCTCTCGCTGAATTCTCTTATAACAACAGTTATCAAGAGAGTATCAAAATGGCTCTTTTTGAAGCTCTTTATGGCCGCAAGTGTAGGACTCCTTTAAACTGGGTGGAACCCAAAGAAAGAAGATTCTATGGTATTAATTTTGTAAAAGAAGCCGAAGAGCAAGTCCGAACTATATAGAAGAATATGACTATCGCTCAGGCTAGACAAAAGAGCTATGCTGACAAGAGAAGAAAACCTATTGAGTTTGAAGTAGGTGATCATGTTTATTTGAAGGTATCCCCTATAAAAGGAGTAAAACGTTTTGGAATTAAAAGGAAGCTTGAGCCTCGATATGTTGGACCTTACCGCATTATCGAGAAAAGTGGAAGAGTAGCCAATAAACTCGATCTACCATGTGAGATGGGAGCTATATTCCTAGTATTCTATGTGTCTCAGCTGAAGAAGTGTCTTCGTATTCCCGAGGAAAGAATAGCAACGAGGAGAATCAACTTGAAATCTGATCTTTCTTACGAGGAGAAGCTCGTGCGAGTTCTGGATACTTAAGAAAGAGTGACTCATAAGCGAGTAGTTAAGTTGTACAAGGTAGTTTGGAGTAATCATAGTGATCGGGATGTAACATGGGAGCAGGAAGATTATTTAAAGGAAAATTATTCGGCTTTCTATACTGATTGGTACGCTTTCCAAATCTTGGGACGAGATTTTTCTAAGGGGGGAGGGCTGTAACACCCTAGGTGTTTGGCTTCCACAAAAGTGCATTTCATTTCATAAACATATGCATCATCTATCTCATCATGCCATTGTCACTGAAACATACATATGCAACATTCACAATTCTGTTTGTTTCATACTTGATTTGCTTGTGAATGGTAGTAGTGCAACATGTGAATGCAACATGAGTTTCTCATACCTTGAAACATGGCAACATGGTAGGAATGTGGCAAGTTAAAATTGCAACAAAGGCATGAAACATGTGAAACATGAAATTGCAACATTAGAGTGAAATTGATTGTTTTGTTGCTTCATCACATGTGATCATTAGAAGTTGGTATAGCATTTGTGTAAAGTGGTTGATTATGGTCTAATACACCTTAACTACACTTAGGGTAATTGATGGGACATTGTTCATGTGGATCAAAATGACAAAAATGCCCTCAAGTGGAGGTTTGACTTAGAATGACCTACAGAGTGCCACTGTTTGACTGATTCAAAAGACCAACTTAGAGACCTTGCGTGGTTGTGCACCCTTTACCAAAGTTGTAGCCAATTTATCAAGGAACAAAAGTCTCAATATTACCATCTCATGAAAATGGCTAGAACATGTTCAAACAAGGCCCACAAGTCATATTTCCATGCTGAATTCACACTTAGAAAATTTGCTAAGTCATAAATCCAGTTTCAGTTGGATCGAGCCAACTTTGGCTTGATGTAACTTCTGATCCATGGAGAATTAGACGATGATCCTTGAATAGAAGTTGGAGATGGATGGTAGGCCTACAATTTTCATGTACATGGTTTTTGCAATGGATCAACGGTTTAGCCGTATTAACACGTTGAAGTCGCGCTGTCAGGTGGTTCAAGTCGTCTAAATGTGAGCTACAGTGAACCGACCGTCAGAAGATCACCGCCGCATGTTTACCACCCATCGCCGGTCTCTAGCTCACACTGCCATGCGCCAGTGGATGCCCTGGCACGGCCGGCCACGACTTGAGCAACACCCCGCGCGCCTACCACCAGCTCGCCAGTTCAATTTCCCTTCCCTCGGCTTCCTTCGCTCGCCCGTAGCTCCGCAGCAACAGCCGCCTGTGACTCCGATGAGCTCGTGCTCGCGCGCCACCGCAAAAATGCATCGGCCAGCTCAGTTCGTAGCTTCGCCATGCTCTTCTCCACCTCCTCCACCTTTCAGTCGTGTCGTTTGGGGCTTGATAAGGGCGTATTCGCCATTTCTTCCACCGCCGCCATGGCGGGACCTCGCTAGAGTTGGCACTCCACGTGGCCAACTGCCACCACGGCCTTCCCATCCCCTCCTCCTTGCTTGGTTAACTTGGTAGTGAACTCCGAAAGCTCATACCGAGCTTAGCCGCACCCTACGAGGTCGGGCCTCGCCGGAGCCGGCCAAACCATGGCCATGCGCCGCCATGGCCGTCGCCACCCCCCTCTAGCTATTGTAATCACTGCAATAGATGGTACCGCTAGGTGCGCGTGGGTGAGGCGAACATGTTGGCACCAGCTGGCCTCACCGGAGCTATCACCAGCTGACGAGCTACACCGCCGTCCTTTCTTCCTCCCCTGTCTGACTCACTGACTCGTGGGGCCCCTTTGTCAGTCGCTGAGCCGAGGCGGGAACCTGACCTAGGCCGCGGCGAGTCTGGGCTGCGCTTGCGCGTGCTTCATGGGCCACTGAGCTTTTTCGGGCCGGCCCAGCAGTAGGGTTAGGGTTTCAAATTTGTTTTGTTTATTCTTTTTCACAATTTGTGTGCTTATTCAAAAATGTGTACCTCCTAGTTGGTAGATCCAAATGATGTGGTTCTAATTTTGTTGAGCTCATGATAATGTCTAGTTTATATTAAAAATATAACATATGCCATGTTCTGTTATAAAAAATGGAGTTGCTAATTATCTCTTTTAATCATGAGGGAAATAGGGGAAATTATATCTTTTTCTATGTAGATCCAAATGGCATGAAATTTTTATGGTGTACTGCTCATATCATGAATAGCTTGTAGTTAAATTTTTATATATTTTGGACACTGTATGTAGGACATAGGAAATTCTCTTGTTTGCATGGATGGATCTTGTGTGAATTTTCATAATTTTTTTATAGATCTAGTAAAGGTAAAATTTGGTGAGTGCTATTCTTATGCTAGAATGATGCTAGGAAAAATGTGAAATCTATTGCTTGACACTTTTCATTAGGATTTCCTAATTATGCTAGAAATAGATATGCCACCTGTTATTTTGGATATAGCAAGTTCTGCTTGCCCAATGGCTTTGAAATTTTTATGGTAGTCTATGTGAAGCATGAGATAGCTACTGTAATTTTTTTAGATATTTCTAAATAGTTTTACTATATATTGCTTTAATCACCTAATTAACTAAATAAATTAGAAAAGGGCATTAAATAATTTATTTAGAAGTTGGCACTATACTTTATGATGTTCCTCTGGTATGTGCAACAAGTTGGTAAACTTGGTTTGGTCCAATTATGCTTTTGCATCATCACTAAATAATTAATTTAGTAAACCTGTCATTTCTGGATAGATTCTATGTTTACCTTAATTCAATTTAGTTAACGTAAGAATCAGGCTTTGATGTTGACAAATGATTTGTAGAGAATTTCATAAGCTTTCCAGAATGTCCTCTTGCAAGTCAATTGAATTTATAGAACTCTGGTTATGATTGAATTAAGGAACTACTCGTTGCATGTATAACCTTAACTTTGATTTAAGTATGCCTTTACTATTTCCTAAGCTTGTGGTAATGTTCCTAGGTGTTAGGCCTTTAACTGAAGATGAGCACCTTTATCTTAGGTTATGCAAGTTAGGTAAGTAGATCTCATTCTTCAAGTTAAGTTAGATACATGTTTTAAAGTGATTTGAATAGAGCTATTCTTAATCGGTAAACGAGTGTCCAGTGATGTTTCGTTAAACACTTACTGTGATCTATTCATCATGAGCATCATGTCATTCCTTATGCATCCATGATATTTATCTTGTGCATCGGCATGCAATAGGTGTACCGGAAGGTGTGACACTGTTGGAATTTGAGGAACCAAGCGGGGAGCAGCAGCCAACACCAGAGGTTTAGGAGGTGCAGCCCTCGGGAGAAGTGCCAGATGAGGTCGCCGTTGAGTGCCCGGATCACCGTCCGTGCAACTTTGTGAAAGGCAAGCCCCGGAGCATATTAAGCCTCCTAATTTTTGAAATGCAGTTAAAGTATTAATTGTTACATATATATATTATTGCATTAAGTTTAGGTGTTGGATGCAAACACTTGTTGTGCTGGTTATCCAATCCTTGTTTAGATATTGATACCCTAAATCCTATGTAGCTCAGGTTCAGTGTAGTGCTTAGCCCTACTTAAACGCGGTAGAAGTCGGGTGATTTCCTGTCACCTTACGAGATATAGGAACATACATATGGCACGGTTGGCTATATTTGCTATCATGGAAAAGAACCTGTCTTAATTTGAAATGAAGACCGGGCGGAGGCTTGCCGGTTTGCAGTGACTCCATCTATGTCGCTTAAGGACTGAATCTTGAAGCCTTTCCTGTTCATGTTGAATGCATGCCTCTCTCTTAGTTGGCCATGTCCAAAGACCGACCACTGAAGCTGAGTAGCTCACCTTAGGCCAGGAGTCAATAAGTATAAAGTACGCCTCAGAAGGGAGCCGTAGGCAGTGAGTCCAAGGGCAGGTGATTTAAAAGTCCTGATCAGTCCTAGCAGAAGGGTAATCCCTGAGAGCGCTGGCGCTGATCGAACCCGCGAATTTGGTTCCTGAGTTGTACCAAAGGTGACCCACGGCTACCCTTGCAAAGTATGCCAGGGTGAGAGTTAGGAATACCCCCTCAGCTGAGTTATAATTCGATTCGAGTCACCGTCTCTCCCGGTTAGTGAGAACTTGACAGGCTTATCTCTAAAGTAGATACACTAAATAACATAATGGTTCAGAAATGAAGATATAATGATGATAGCCTTATTATACCTGCTATGGTTAATATTGTTTGCTCCTAATAAGTGAGTGCTCTAGTATAGGTGCAAATCTAGTGGACAGGTAAATGATGATAAACTTGATGCGAAGTTTGAATTGGTTACTATATCCATAAGCTCTTTTATGCAACTATGTCCAGCTAGCCCACCTCATAAGCCTTGCATGACCCTTGGTGTCTTTTATTTCTGGTTTTGATGGATAAGTCTAGCTGAGTACCTTCTCGTACTCAGGGTTTATCTCCCACCTATTGCAGATGACCAGTTCTACTTTGGTTGCTGCAAGTATTGCCTTCTCCCGACTGAGGATGAAGACTAGACCATTGGGCGCGGTCTCTCCTAGTTCTCATACCTGAAGATGCTTTTATGGGACATGACTAAGGTCTGGCAATGTATTTGAAACTATAAAGTTATGTACTAAACTATGTTGCTTCCGCAAAATTTGAACTTGGTTTGTAATATTTTATTTGAACTCTGATGGATGTAATCCGAATGCTACTTGTGAAATGTTGTAACGAATGATGTGTTGTGTTGAATCACTATGGTCTTGGTTTGCATATCGAGAGTTGGTTGAAATCCTTCATGATTTCCGGACTACTGGGATTATGGGAGCTTAAGTACAGGAATTTGATCACTTCGGTGATTGTTTTTGTACTTACGTTCTTATGATTTGGTCGGTTCTGTTACAGCTACACCTGCACCACTATAGAAGAGAGGAGGAGGAGGCAAGGGAGAAGAGAGGAGAAGGGGAGAAGAGAGGAGGAGAAGGAGAAGGAAGGTGCCAGCCTAGGCCCGTCGACCCTCACGCCGCTATGGTTGTCGCCACCGTCGTTGCCGACCCTCGTTGCTGCCATTCTCATCGCAAAGGTATGCCCTACACCTATAGTAGTTAGTAGTAGTACTTAGTAGTGTTAGTAGTAGTTAGTAAGTAGTAGTAGTTAGTAGTTAGTAGTGTTAGTAGTATTGTTAGTAGTAAGTAGTGATAGTAGTAGTGTTAGTAGTAGTAGTGTTAGTGTTGGTAGTAGTTGTAGTGGTAGTAGTACTTTTTGTTGTACTACCTTCGATACTTTCATCTGCATGGAAAGAGAACTAAAGTACATGGCTCGTCTTGGTATATACATGTTTGTTGGCCTTCGTGCCTATGTTTGATATATATGTGGTTGTTGGCCATCGTGCCTACGTTTCTTGTAGGTTTTGGAAACCTCCCCGTGCAGGGGAGGTGCTGCCGAAATTTTCAATGGATTCTAACCTATTGCCTTTTTATGTAGGAGAAGGACCCATGGGAGGGACTTGGCAACCCCGATTGTCTTCGTCGGCGCTGCTGGTCTGCCTACACCGCATCGCCTCGCCACTGCACCGAAAACGCCACTGCCCCTGCTAGCCTGACTCCACTGCCACCCTAGGTATAACCCCCTCCTCCTTTGCATGCATGTTTTATATGGTCACGTAGCCTAGTTAGGCGTCTCCCAGTTCGAAAGAGATATGGTCGGAGGTATGCAGATCTTTGCATATCTGCGACTGTATCTCTTTCGGATTGTCCACGTATTTTGGATAGCCCGCGGATGCATAGATGAGGTTAGTTTCCATGGTTCACTCCGGTCTGAGTCAGACTTTTGGCATCACCTCCCTGTTGTTCTCCGGATACACACTCTCCCTTGTAGGATGTGTATCGGGAGAACAGCGGGGAGGTGTGTGGCAGAACCTCCTAAATTATAGGACCCACATGCACCTGTCACTGTCCAACAACCTCTGACAACCGTACATATGTTCCTGGTAACTTAAGAAGACTGTCGGGTGTCCTCGGGGAACCCTGAATCATCCATGATTTCCGAGCAGAATCCCATTACAGAGTCATTATAGTATTACAACATTTATTCAAATTTATACATCAAAGTAAAAACAGCGGAAGTCTTACAATAACTTAGTTTATAAACCAGTGGTTTCAAACCTTACAAACTAAGTTCGATAAGTAATACAAAACATAGTAGTGGAGTGGTATTATAACATAATACAAACACACAATATAAGTATCCTGCCCAAGGATCACACATTCACTTATCGTCATCGACCTGAACAACAGTCATGCAGCACGATCCAAAATAGATTTGCTCATGAGGCTCACCTACAACAAGGGTCAACGAACCCTGAGTACAAAAGTACTCAACAAGACTTAACCAAAATAAGAACTAATAAACTCAGGAATGCAGGCTCAGGAATTCAAGGTATAGCTTTAGCAATACTCAAAGTTATTTTGCGTAAAAGCTCTTTAATAAAATTCTTTATTTCAACATATAAAACTTTATAAGAACCACATATGAATCTACCATGATCCGTAATGAGATCATGAACTTCATATCCAACATCTTCTCAAACCATCCTTAAGTTCCTAGTTATTAATACTACGATGATGAACAGAGAAGTGAGTCTCCATAACCGAGGAGCAACGATGATTCGAACCGATTATAACCTAGCTGGGAATTCCAGACCACATGACATATGCAGGTCCCTGACCTACATATACCAACCTACTCTCGGATCCTCTAAAACAAGAATGGGTCCGCGCCACCCGAGAATACAGTACTCCACCAATCCAGCCCATTACCACGTGGGTACACGCTATTCCCGCCATCTCTCCACTCCTAGTGTGCGAGTAGCCATTCTCGTAATAGAATCGCCAAGTTAAGGCTTACCGGAGTATGTGGTTAGTACTACAAAGTCTCACCACACACAGTTCAGCAACGGACGGACCTTAATCGACATAGGCGGAAAGAACCCGCTCACAAGACCTCCACGTCTTGTGGCTCTCACATACCAAATCCACCCGGTCAAGATTTATTACTTCATATTCTCATATCTCAAGATAACATAAGTAACCAAAGATCCATTTAACACCTGCTGGTGATAGGTAATCACCTGACTTTGATCTGTCTAAGCATGGCTAAGCATAACTAGACATTTATGACGTAAAACTGGTAACAAGGTGGATACGAAAAAACAATGTTGGTAATGAACCAATTAGGCTTTTACTTAACTCCTAATCACTTAATGTAGTATAGAAAAGCAAAAGCGAAATTATTTTGTAAAACACAAGGTAGGGTTGTATGCATTCAGGGCTTGCCTTCGTTGACGGAAAAGTCCAGTTCCTGCGACGTTTCACAAGTATTCAATCCGACCTCAACAGACGGATTAACCTCCTCTACAACTTGATTAACTACCATGTGTTCACCTTCGTTCACTACACGTAGTAACAATGCCATGTTTAACATGATGCGGAATACGAAACATGATGCTCGATGATAGATGCAAAAGTTAACAACTGGAATACAACTTTTCTTTGCGGTACAGTTGCAATTCAAACTAACTAGACCTTTTCGCAACACCTAAATCAATTACCAAGAATCATTACCAACTAATGACCCAAGGACATCACTCAATCAAAAATTCAAACAAAACCTAAATCATTAAAGGTTACTATTTGCTTTTATGAATTAATTAATTAATTAAGAATTATGAAATAAATCAACTTATTCTATTTGAGCTCAAAATTTTAGTAAAGGTTCATCACATGATAAGTAAGTGGCAAAACAAATTTCATAATTTTTGGACAATTAAATAAGCCTAGAAAAATCATGGAAATCTATTTATTAATAAATTAAGCAATTTTCATTACATTAAAAAAGTACTATAAATCAATATTTCATATTTTTCCTAAATAATATACATCACAGAGAGTCACACAAAAAATTTTATAATTTTTGGAGGTCTAAATAATTCTACACAAAAATAACAAAAGCATACACTATTCATTCATTTCAGAAAATAGAAAAAAAAATCTATATGAACGCTGAGTCACTGACATCGGGTCCCACCTGTCATCCCTAACCTCTCGCGCTGACCACGGCAGCGACGATGCTGACTGATGCTAACTCACCAGCGGTGAGCCAAACAGCGACGGCCAAGGTACCAAAACAACCACCGTGACTAGGCGCATCGACTAACGTCCCTACTTGCACCAATTACGGCCCTATGCTAGCTCAACACCAGCCATGGCAGACGCGGCGGCTCGATGACACGACACCAATGATAGGAGACTAGTAGAAATCAAATACATAGCTCAGGAAGCATCAGTAGCATACCCCGAACTTGTTGAAGCAAAGAACGAGACTAGAGAAGCAACGACGACATGGGTCGACGTTCACGGTGATCGCGGCGGAGCAAGGCATGTCGGTGACGGGGTTTCGGCGACTGTAGTGGACAAAACAATAAATCACGAGGCATTTAGCACCACGGCATTGAGACAAAGCCGTAGGTACACCAATTAAGGGCAACGGCTCACCGGAGGACGCTAGGCCTGCGGTGGAACAGAATCTCTAGTGAGGCTGTCGGCCAGCGAGGAAGAAGGGTTGCTAGCGGTAGTTCCCTAGACGGAATCAGACTGACCACAGTAGGATGGCTAGGCGTGCAAGGAGTAGGTGCAAAACTAATGGATGCTTTGCTGCTGACTGGCAGAGGCACTGGTTCAACGACTGAGGGCTCGCCTGGAGATGAGCAAGAGCGACTGGGAAAAACAGAGCAGCGAAGGGAAGGTCGACGACGACGTCTCGGTATTTATAACGCGGCTCAGAAGCTCAAGGAAGCCACAATGACGGAGCCTTTCCCTATGCTAGCGCGACTGCCATAGACAGGCCACGATGCGCCTGGAAGCAAACCGAAGGTCGCCGGCGGTGTAGCAAGAGCGGTGAGCACTGTTCCACTTAATTACAGAATTGCCATTCGTGTTCAAATTCAAATTACTCCCAAATTTGTATAACAACTCAAAAATCTCCAAAAATAAAAGTTGTTCAAAATCCAAAGTTCTACAACTTTGCTTTAATAACCAACCCCTAATTCGGTCTACATTTTGAAATGAACTTTTGAATTCAAATAGGGGACATTTACCGAATTACGCCTTTTTGAATTACTTCAAATTTTTCATAACAACTTCGAAAACTCCAAAAACAAACTTTGTATAACTTGACAAGCTCTACACTTTTGCTTTTGGGCTCAACCCCAAAATGTGCTTAGATTTTGAAATGAGTTTTCAGGGTAGGGTTTAAATGCTAAAAATCAAGGTTTTCTCGAAAATTTAAATCCAAACCAAATTTTGAACTTGATTCAAACAATTCAATTCAACACTCATAACATAAATGTAAACTTATTTTAGTGAATGCATATCAAAGTTTGCAATATGACTAATGCCTTGCAATGCACATGATGACATGTCCTGTTTTTAATATTTAAACACCCGGGGTGTTACAATCCTTCCCCCTAAAAGAAATCTCGCCCCGAGATTCAAAGCCATAGAGTAAGTAATGAAAAAGGAAATGTGTTAGTCGAAAAACATCCAAAACTTGTCCATAAAACAGCTGAGGTTCCTTTACAAGTATGATTCTTAACAACCTAGCTCAACTAACATTACTCTATATTAATGCAAGAAACTCTGGAAAATTTTCTAATAAGTAATCTTCTGATTCCCAAGTAGCTTCTTCTTCTGAATGTTGATTCCATTGTATCTCGTAGAACTTGACTGTCCTTCTTCGAGTAACACGATCTTTCTGATCCAAAACTCAGATAGGATATTCGGAATAAGTCAAATCTAGTTCAAGTTCCACTCCTTCAACCTCAACATTCTGCTCAGGCACTCAGAGACACTTCTTCAATTGAGAAACATGGAACACATCATGTACAGCTGCGAGATGTTCTGGTAATCTCAAGCGATATGCCACTTTTCCATACCTCTCCAAAATTTGAAATGGTCCAATATATCAAGATGCTAACTTTCCTTTAACACCAAAACGGGTAACTCCCTTCATTGGTGATACTTTCAGATATACAAAATCTCCTTTGTTAAACACCAATGGTCTACGTCGTCTATCTGCATAACTCTTTTGTCAGGATTGAGCTATCTTCAAATTACTTTGTATTTGCTTAACCTTGTCTTCTGTTTCTTTCACAAGGTCGACCCCAAAGAACCTTCTTTCTCCTAGGCTCAGACCAACTCAACGATGTTCTACATCTACGACCATAGAGTGCTTTAAATGGAGCCATTCTAATGATTTCCTGATAACTATTGTTGTATGAAAACTCGACCAAAGGTAAGCATTTGTCCCACTTATTGGAATAGTCAAGGACACAACACCTTAACATATCTTCAAGCACTTGATTGATCTTTCAGTTTGTCCATCAGTCTACGGATGATAAGCTATACTATACAGGAGCTTGGTACCCAATGAAGAATGCAAGTGTTTCCAAAAGTTGGAGACAAACTGTGTACCCCTATCTGACACAATAGTCTTGGGTACTCCATGGAGACTCACAATTTGCTCTAAATACATCTTGGCATACCGTATAGTGGGATATGTATTCTGAACTGGAAGAAAATATGCTGACTTGGTTAGTCGATCTATAATAACCCATATTGAGTCAAATCCCTTTGATGTCTTGGGTAGACCAACAATAAAGTCCATACTTATGTCCTCCCACTTCCAAGATGGAATAGGTAATGGTTGTAATTCACCAGCAGACCTCAAATGTATAGCTTTCACCTTTTGACAAGTATCACACTTTGCTATATATCTAGCAATCTCTATTTTCATTTTAGTCCACCAAAAGCTTTGCTTCAAGTCATGGTACATCTTGTTGCTTCCCGGATGGATAGATAACCTCATAGCATGTGCCTCTTCTAGAATTAACTACCGCAACTCAGGAACCTTTGGTACCACCAGGCGATCCTTGAACCATAACACACCTTCATCATCTATGCTAAAGCATTCTGCTTTTCCATTCCTGACCCTTTCTTTGATATGGGCTATACCCTTGTTTTCCTTCTGAGCAGCAATAACTTGATCTTGAATAGTGGCTTCAACAATTATGTTGGTCAAACTACCTTGTTGAATTACTTCTACATTCAACTTCTCCATCTCTTGACATAAAGTCAGACCCATTGTTCTTACTGTCAGGCAATTGCAATAACTTTTGCGACTGAGGGCATCTGCAACCACATTTGCTTTACCGAGATGATAATGTACTTCCAAGTCATAATCTTTAATCAGTTCTAACCATCTTATTTGTCGCATATTCAACTCTGACTGAGTAAAGATATACTTTAAGCTCTTGTGGTCTGTATAAATATGGCATGTATTACCAAGCAGGTAATGACGCCAAATCTTCAGAGCATGGACCACAGCTGCTAATTCCAGATCATGAGTTGGATAGTGTTCTTCATGTTGCTTAAGTTGCCTGTATGCATAGGCAATGACTCGGCCTTCTTGCATCAACACACATCCAATACCAATACCTAAAGCATCACAATAAACATCAAACAGCTTCTCGATATCAGGTTGGGCTAATACTGGTGCAGTGGTCAACAGTCTCTTTAAGGTCTAGAAAGCCTCTTCACAATCAGATGACCAGACAAACTTGGCTTGGTTCTTTAACAACTCAGTTATGGATTTTGATACTTTAGAGAAATATGGAATAAACCGACGGTAATACCCCGCCAATCCCAGAAAACTCCGTACTTGATGAACTATGGTTGGCGGTTTCCAATCAAGCACATCCTTCACTTTGCTTGGATCAACTGCAATGCCTTCCGCTGACAAGACATGTCCAAGAAATTGTACTTTCTTAAGCCAAAAATCACACTTGCTGAACTTGGCATATAGTTGATGTTCTCTCAAGCGGGTCAGAACAATTCTGAGATGTTCTGCATGTTCTTTCTTATTCTTGGAATATACTAGAATGTCATCAATAAACACCACTACAAACTTGTCTAGCTCAGGCATGAATACCGAATTCATTAGATACATGAAATGTGCTGGAGCATTTCTCAAACCAAAAGACATTACCAAGTATTCATATAATCCATATCTTGTGGTAAATGCCGTTTTGGGAATATCTTTAGGCTTTATCTTGATTTGGTGATATCCTGACCTCAAATCTATCTTGGAGAAAACTTTGGCTTCAGCCAATTGATCAAAAAGCAAATCTATCCGAGGTAAGGGATACTTATTCTTGATGGTCACTTCATTCAACGGACGATAGTCGACACATAACCTCAGGGTCTCATCTTTCTTTTTCACAAAAATTGTCGGACATCCCTAAGGTGATGAACTAGGTTGGATAAACCCCTTCTCAATCAATTCTTGCAACTGAGTCTTCAAGTCGGCCAATTCCTTAGGTGGCATCCTATAAGCTTGTCGAGAAATCGGAGCTGTTCTAGGTTGCAACTCTATGTTAAACTGTATATCCCTATCAGGTGGTAGACTGGGTAAATCTTCAGGAAACACATCTAGAAATTCACACACTACCGGGATATCTCTAATCTCTTTGACAACAGTTGCACAAACCTTGCCCACTAATCTTCTTAAGGTTGGAAGTTGGATGAGAAGTTGAGAATTACTATCAGGCAAACTCACCCTTAATGTCCTATTCAAAGCATCTATAACAGCCTTATGCTGATACATCCAATTTATTCCCAAGATTATATCTATATCCTGATCCTTAAGGATAATCATGGTAATGGGAAAATATGCCCACCCAGGTTTACGGGTACCTGGTATACCATTTCCTTAGTACATAGACATCCCCCGGGCGACTGTATAAAGAAACTTTCCTTTGTTGCCCCAATTGAAATTTCATACTTCACGACAAATGTTCTATTGATGAATGAATGCGATGCGCCAGAATCAAAAAAGTATAATTGCAGGATGATTGGCGACAGGAAACATACCCATCATCACTGGCTCCCCTTCTAGAATTTCCCTAGCTTGAATATAGAACATACATCCTGTCTTCCTCTCATCTTTGCCCTTCTGAGCATTCTGATTGGGGTTCTTGTTTGGTGCCTGACCCTATTGTTGATTGGCAGGGGCCTTCTGATAATTTTGATTAGTCTACCTAGGATACGAACATTCCCTAGAGAAATGACAGGTCCTTCCACAATTGTAACATGGATAATGTTGACCCTAGGACATTGGAGCATTACCACCTGGAGCATTGGTCTGTTGAGAATTTGGGTAGGTTATAGCAGGACGAACATTTGACTGTTGCCCAGCTTGGGACTACGGCGAACGATAAGGAGGATGATTATGATTTACTGGATGATAAATCACCCTCTACATCTTTTGATTTCCCCCAAAAGATCCATACGGCATACTCTTTTTCTTTTTGAGCTCCTTATGCTGCCTATACTTTGCCTCTGAAGCAATTGCAATATTAACAGCCTCATGATAAGTAACATTAGTACAAGTTGTCATCATTGTCTGTAGCTTGGTATTCAGACCTCTCATAAACCACCTCTTCTTCTTAGCATCAGTATTGACATGTTCAGATGCATATTGTAACAGGTGATTGAATCTTCCCACATACTGCATCACGGTTTGATCCCCTTGCTTCAAAGCAAGGAATTCATCCAGCTTCATAGCCATAACTCCTTTAGAGATATAATGGGCTCTGAAGGTAGTACGGAACTTAGCCCAAGTTATTGGAATGCCAGCTGGTTGCATAGCCACTAAGTTTTCCCACCAAGCACTTGCTGCTCCTCGAAGTTGCTGGGCGGCAAACGCAGGTTTCTGATATTTCGTGCATGGAATAAGATCAAATTTTTGCTCCATGGTTTGAAGCCAATCATCAGCCTCTAATGGTTCATCTGCCTTGGTGAACACTAGTGGTCTTGTGTCTGTAAAATTAATATATGTAGCCTCCTGTCTGTTATGGTGGCGACCACAGTTTCCTTGCATTTGATTCTGATTACTCTGAGCCATCTCATGAAGCAAATGAGAATTTTCAACCGTCACATTGACAAGTGCGGCTATAGCATCAACCATATTTGTTGGAATTGGTGGCAGATCTGGAATACCGCTCTCATCTTGTGAGGTACTAGGAATATACGATCCCCACATATGACGCATCTGCTCATAACAAACCAAACTTTATTCACAAGTCTTTATTGAATTGCACAAAAGCTTACTCCTAGACACATTACATAGAGTTTACTAATATAACACAAACCCACATGAACCTAAACAAAACTACTTAACTTTAACTAGAACTAACTATTATACAACTCTACTCCTTTCCTCGATTACTTCAAACTTTAGGCTCAGTATCCATTCCGGAAATATTACCGCCTTCATTATCACTTTCATCGATCATTACTAATTCTTCAGGATCTTCTTCTTCTTCCTCTTCTGATTCGTCATCATCGGCAAGGATGACACCGGGGTCCATGATATCAGCTTGGGGTTCATGATTTGGATCTAGGAGATTACTTAGCCTATGAACTTCCTCAAGTCAGATAAGTATTATGTTCTTCTAAATCTTCCACATAGAATTCTAGCTCATGAGTCCTAGCTCTAGCTACATTTTCCCTATGCCAAGCTTCATTCCTTCCTTCCACCGTATGAACTAACATACGTTCTTAGTTTCGGATGCGCGGTGGTGAGACACCTCAATTGATTCTGTAATTCTCCTACCTGTATGGCATTCAAAGCCCTATCTCTAGTAGCTTGTGCTAACTCTACAGAAATCCTCTGTATCTCTACCTGAGGATCAGGCCTAGAGCTGCTACTGCTAGCACCATCATTACTAGGGGCAAGTTGGTGATGAGGAACTCCTTTGTGTCCAGTGGACTTACGGGGCGTCATCTTGGTACGAGCCATACTATAGGAAGCCAATTTAATCCAAGTAAGACCATTTGATTAAAGTCTAAAGAGCAGCTAGGATGGATTACATTACTCAAACCAGACTCACTACTCAACTCTAGACTCAGAGGTGAAGGAAGTAACGAGTGAATTAATTATGATGCATGAATTGTTCTTACGAACAAAATCATCAAAGCTTATAATGCACATAAACAACATTTGTTTTTATATAGGGCATAGTAAGATTACTACTCCACCACACAAAACCTTTTTAATCAAATAAGGAATGATGAGAAAGAAATAAGATAAGTCAGAAGCAATTTGGACCAAATTAACAAGTTAAGTTTAGTCATCCCAAATTGTTTTGAAATTTTTGTAAACCAATACGATAAAGACTTTGTAACGATTGTGCTCTGATACCATTTTGTGGCAGAACCTCTTAAATTATAGGACCCACATGCACCTATCACTGTCCAACGACCTCTGACGACCGTGCATATGTTCCTGGTAACTTAAGAAGACTGTCGGGTGTCTTCGGAGAACCCCGAATCATCTACGATTTCTGAGCAGGATCCCATTACAGAGTCATTGTAGTATTACAATATTTATTCAAATTTATACATCAGAGTAAAAATAGGAGAAGTCTTACAATAACTTAGTTTACAAACCAGTGGTTTCAAACCTTACAAACTAAGTTCGATAAGTAATACAAAACATAGTAGTGGAGTGGTATTATAACATAATACAAACACATAATATAAGTATCCTACCCAAGGATCACACATTCACTTATCGTCATCGACCTGAACAACAGTCATGCAGCACGATCCAAAATAGATCTGCTCATGAGGCTCACCTACAACAAGGGTCAACGAACCCTGAGTACAAAAGTACTCAACAAGACTTAACCGAAATAAGAACTAATAAACTCAGGAATGCAGGCTCAGGGATTCAAGGTATAGCTTTAGCAATAATCAAAGTTATTTTGCGTAAAAGCTCTTTAATAAAATTCTTTATTTCAACATATAAAACTTTATAAGAACCACATATGAATCTAGGCATGATCCGTAATGAGATCATGAACTTCATATCCAACATCTTCTCAAACCATCCTTAAGTTCCAGTTATTAATACTACGATGATGAACAGAGAAGTGAGTCTCCATAACCGAGGAGCAACGATGATTCGAACCGATTATAACCCAGCTAGGAATTCCAGACCACACGACATATGCAGGTCCCCAACCTACATATACCAACCTACTCTTGGATCCTCTAAAACAAGAACGGGTCCATGCCACCCGAGAATACAGTACTCTACCAATCCAGCCCATTGCCATGTGGGTACACGATATTCCCGCCATCTCTCCACTTCCAGTGCGCGAGTAGCCATTCTCGTAATAGAATCGCCAAGTTAAGGCTTACCGGAGTATGTGGTTAGTACTACAAAGTCTCACCGCACACAGTTTAGCAATGGATGGACCTTAATCGACACAGGCGAAAAGAACCCGCTCACAAGACCTCCACGTCTTATGGCTCTCACATACCGAATCCGTCCAGTCTAGATTTATTACTTCATATTCTCATATCTCAAGATAACATAAGTAACCAAAGATCCATTTAACACCTATCGGTGATAGGTAGTCACCCGACTTTGATCTGTCTAAGCATTGCTAAGCATAACTAGACATTTATGACGTAAAACTGGTAACAAGGTGGATACGGAAAAACAATGTTGGTAATGCACCAATTTGGCTTTTACTTAACTCCTAATCACTTAATGCAGTATAGAAAAGCAAAAGCAAAATTAATTTGTAAAACACAAGGTAGGGTTGTATGCATTCGGGGCTTGCCTTCATTGACGGAAAAGTCCGGTTCCTGCGACGTTTCACAAGTATTCGATCCAACCTCAATAGACGGATTAACCTCCTCCGCAACTTGATTAACTACCACGTGTTCACCTTCATTCACTACACGTAGTAACAATGCCATGTTTAACATGATGCGGAATACGAAACATGATGCTCGATGATGGATGCAAAAGTTAACAACTAGAATACAACTTTCCTTTACGGTACAGTTGCAATTCAAACTAACTAGACCTTTTCGCAACACCTAAATCAATTGCCAAGAATCATTACCAACTAATGACCCAAGGACATCACTCCATCAAAAATTCAAACAAAACCTAAATCATTAAAGGTTACTATTTGCTTTTATGAATCAATTAATTAATTATGAATTATGAAATAAATCAACTTATTCTATTTGAGCTCAAAATTTTATTAAAGGTTCATCACGTGATAAGTAAGTGGCAAAACTAAATTTCATAATTTTTGGACAATTAAATAAGCCTAGAAAAATCATGGAAATCTATTTATTAATAAATTGAGCAATTTTCATTACATTCAAAAAGTACTTGTAAATCAATATTTCATATTTTTCCTATATAATATACATCACAAAGAGGTCACACAAAAATTTTATAATTTTTGGAGCTCTAAATAATTCTACACAAAAATAACAAAAGCATACACTATTCATTCATTTCATAAAATAGAAAAATTTCCATATGAACGCTGAGTCACTGACATCGGGTCCCACCTATCATCCCTAACCTCTCGCGCTGACCACGGCAGCGACGACGCTGACCGACGCTAACTCGTCGGCGGTGAGCCCAACAGCGACTGGCCAAGGTACCAAAACAACCACCGTGACTAGGCGCATCGACTGACGTCCCTACTTGCACCAATTACGGCCCTATGCTAGCTCAACGCCAGCCATGGCGGACGCGGCGGCTTGGCGACACGACACCGGTGATAGGAGACTAGTAGCAATCAAATACATAGCTTAGGAAGCATCAGTAGCATACCCCAAACTTGTTGAAGCAAAGAACGAGACTAGAGAAGCAACGGCGACACGGGTCGACGTTCACGGTGATCGCGGCGGAGCAAGGCTTGTCGGTGATGGGGTTCCAGCGACTGCAGTGGACAAAATGATAAATCACTAAGGTATTTAGCACCACAGCATCGAGACAAAGCCGTAGGTACACCAATCAAGGGCAACGGCTCACCGAAGGACGCTGGCCGCGGTGGAACAGAATCTCTAGTGAGGCTGCCGGCCGCGAGGAAGAAGGGTTGCTAGTGGCAGTTCCTAGCGGAATCAGACGACCACAGTAGGATGGCTAGGCGCACAAGGAGTAGGCAAAACTAATGGATGCTTTGCTGCGATGGCAGAGGCACTGGTTCGACAATGAGGGCTCGCTGGAGATGAGCAAGAGCGATGGGAAAAACAGAGCAGCGAAGGGAAGGTCGACGACGGCGTCTCGGTATTTATAACGTGGCTCAGAAGCTCAAGGAAGCCACAATGGAGCCTTTCCCCATGCTAGCGCAACGCCATAGACGGCCACGACACACCTGGAAGCAAACCGAAGGTCGCCAGCGGTGTAGCAAGAGCGGTGAGCACTATTCCACTTAATTATAGAATTGCCATTCATGTTCAAATTCAAATTACTCCCAAATTTGTATAACAACTCAAAAATCTCCAAAAATAAAAGTTGTTCAAAATCCGAAAGTTCTACAACTTTGCTTTAATAACCAACCCCTAATTCAGTCTACATTTTGAAATGAACTTTTGAATTCAAATAGGGGACATTTACCGAATTACGCCTTTTCGAATTACTTCAAATTTTTCATAACAACTTTGAAAACTCCAAAAACAAACTTTGTATAACTTGACAAGCTCTACACTTTTGCTTTTGGGCTCAACCCCAAAATGTGCTTAGATTTTGAAATGAGTTTTCAGGGTAGGGTTTAAATGCTAAAAATCAGGGTTTTCTCGAAGATTTAAATCCAAACCAAATTTTGAACTTGATTCAAACAATTCAATTCAACACTCATAACATAAATGTAAACTTGTTTTAGTGAATGCATATCAAAGTTTGCAATATGACCAATGCCTTGCAATGCACATGATGACATGTCATGTTTTTAATATTTAAACACCCGGGGTGTTACAAGGTGCTGCCGAAATTCTGTCTCGGATAGGAGCGGAGCATTGAAACTGACCTCATCTATGCATCTGCGAGTGGGATTAGGACCTATCCTCACCTATTAGATGGTAGGAACGCTGTGCAGATGCAATTGTTGGTTATATTACTCGCTTATATGCCAGAGGATGGAGAACCGTGATTGGATGTACTCGGGCCACGCAAGTATGACCCCAGAATGGATGACTAAGACTAATGCTTTCTTGGAGCATTCATTTGGTGAGGCTGCTAGAGGGTCGAGTCGGATGCCGTGTCCCTGCAGCAAATGTGACAACCGTGTAAGAAAGAATAGGAAGAATGTGGGGGAAGATCTTTGCAAGTATGGATTCACGCCAAACTATACCTGCTGGATCCACCATGGTGAAGCCAATCGTATTAGAGAGGAGGTGGTGAGACCACGCCTCGAGGCTTTTGATGGAGATGCGAGGGTAGCAGACTGGATGGATGACTTTCAGGCGGCACGGTTCGGTGAAGGATTAGAGGACGAGCCAGAGGAATCCGCAAAGGCGTACTATGATATGCTGTCTTCGGCACAGAAGCCCCTTCACGAAAAGATAATGGTTTGCACAACTAGGATGCCATTGGACGCCTAATGGCGTTCAAGTCGCAGTGTAGCATGAGTCGAGACAACTTCGATGGTATGTTGGCAGTTGTTGGATCCCTACTTCCAGAGGGTCACATTCTGCCAAAGAACTTGTATGAGTCACAGAAACTTCTTCGTGCCCTTAAGATGCCGTATGAGCACATCCATGCTTATTCGAATGGCTACGTCCTATTTAGGAAAGATCATGAGAAAGCAACGCACTGTCCAAAGTGCAAATCCTCTAGGTATCTAGAGGTCAACACTAGTGATGGCAAGAAGGAACAGATTGGTATCCCCACGAAGGTCCTACGGTACCTTCCTGTCATACCGAGGATCCAACGGCTGTACATGACAGAGGAGTCCGCTGAAACAGATGACATGGCAAAAGATACAATGCTAACAAGATGGTACACCCATCGGATGGCGATGCATGGACCCATTTCGATGGCATACATCATGGTAAAGCTGAGGAGGCTTGGAATGTACGTGTAGCGCTGGCAACAGATGGGTTCAACCCCTATGGATTGCTGGCGGCCCCGTACACTTGTTGGCCCATGTTCATGATCCCCCTCAATCTCCCCCCCCCCCTGACGTCATGTTTCAACCCAAGAATGTATTCTTGTCACTGATAATTCCTAGACACCCGAGGAACAAGATGGGTTTGTTCATGGAGCCTCTCATTGATGAATTGATCCTTGCTTGGGAAAAGGGGGTACTAACATACGACCGAGCTACAAAGAAGAACTTCACAATGCATGTGTGGTACCACTACTCCCTGCATGACTTCCTGGCGTATGGCATATTCTGCGTGTGGTGTGTTCACGGGAAGTTCCCATGCCCAATATGCAAGACAGCTATGAGGTTCACTTGGCTGAAGAGGGGCGGCAAGTTTTCTTTGTTTGACCAACATCGTCAATTCCTCCCTCTTGACCATCCATTTAGATGAGGCATCAAGAACTTTAGGAAAGGGGTTCAAGTCACCGACCCTACACCTCAGATGATGACTGGTGCCAAGGTCCGTGCTGAGATAGAGGCTCTCAAAGATGATAAAGAGAAAGGTGGTTTTATTGGATATCGTGAGGAACACCAGTGGACTCATAAATCGGGCTTGACTAGGCTCCCCTATTTCAATGACCTTCTTGTTCCACACAACATTGATGTAATGCACACTAGAAAAGAATATCGCCGAGGTGCTTTTTGCAACACTCATGGACATTCCTGATAAGGCAAAGGACAACGTTAAGGCTAGACTAGACCTAGCAACGATGTGCGATAGGCCAAAGCAAGTGATGAAGCCTCCCGCGCTCGGCAAGAAATGGAGAAGGACTCTGGTCGATTTTGTCTTGAAAAAGGACCAAAGGAAGGAAGTACTACAGTGGATCCAGACGTTAATGTTCCCTGATGGGCATGCGGCGAATTTGAGTAGGGGAGTGAACTTGTTAACTATGCGAGTCTTAGGGATGAAGAGTCATGACTACCACATATGGATTGAGCGGCTCCTTCCTACGATGACCCGGGGATACGTCCCTAAGCATGTGTGGCGCGTGTTGGCAGAGTTGAGCTATTTCTTTCGCCAGCTTTGTGCCAAGGAGTTATCTCGGGGCGTGATTGATGACTTGGAGAAAGTGGCACCTATGTTGCTCTGCAAGTTGGAGAAGATCTTCTCACCTGGCTTCTTCTTGGTGATGCAGCATCTGATTTTGCACCTACCATACGAGGCACGAATAGGGCGTAATGTAACGATCTATCAGGCCTCACCTTGCAGGCCCACAAGGATGTGGAAATGGATGCTGAGTTGAAAGGGCTTGCCAAAGGCTTTGCCTACAAGGTCAAGTCATTCACCGTTTATGATGTGAATGGCTATCACTTTCACACCAGAAACTACGAGCGAAGTCGGCCCAATCGAAAAACCATGAATACCGGAGTTTGTATGCACCCAGCACCGAATGAGCGCGACTACTACGGTATAGTAGAAGAAATATACGAGCTCAATTTTGAGTGTCTGCAAAGCTCCTAATCAAGTCATATTCAAATGCCATTGGTTCGATCCTAATGTCACGAGAACATCCCCTGAGATTGGACAAGTCGAAATTCGATAGGATTCTGTCTATCAAGGAGAGGATGTCTATATTGTGGCTCAATAGGCCACGCAAGTTTATTATCTCCCATGGGCGTGCCAAAAAGACCCCAATCTTATCGGTTGGTACCTTGTGCAGTTGGTATCGCCGCATGGTAAACTGTCTGTCCCAAACGATGAGGATTACAACTTTGACCCAAACACACAGGAGTTCTATCAACCAGAGGGGCTAGAAGGGAGGTTTGACATAGACATGTTTTCGCTGATGGGCATGGAAGTAGACAATGACATTGATCAGGACGATGGAGATGAGGACAACGGAGAAGAGGTGCAAAATGCTAAGGACTTACAAATGCTTGAGCAATTATAGTTAGGCGATGACAATGATGACAACGATGGAGATGAGCCCGATTTACTTGACAATATTGATAGTGATGACGACACCTATGATCTAGCCATTGCCGATCGTGAAGAATATTTCTAATTCATGTAATACTATATTATTATTATTACTATTATTGCAATTATGTTTCGTTTATTTTGCATCTCTTTATAAGTACTTGTAATTTAACTGTGCTAATTGGTTTACTCTTTGAAATTGTAGGCACTCGACAAAATGCCAGGCGAAAGGTAGGCCTATCAGGGGGTCAACTCCCTCTACATCAGGGAGTGCTCACCACCCCATGCTGAGGAGGACCCCTTGTCAGAGCCACTGGCGAGGAGGACGAGGAGCGGCCACCCCCACGGTCCGTCCGAGGATGAGGGTGCAGTCGGCTGCCACCTCGTTGGTGGACGAGGACGACTAGGCGATGGGCCTACACATAGGAGGGGATGGCACTTCCTCTGACTCGTCGGACCATAGGGAGGCAATGATAGTGACACCTAGGGGGTTCCACTAGCACTGCCTCTGGCTCTACCTCATTCGAGAGTCTACTTGCTGCGGGCCCTCGCAAGCTCCCGGCACGGCCGATCCCACTTCACCGATGCCCGGTGATTCGACCCAGTGGCGACAAGTAAGTATTATTTCAGTACTATTTCATATGACATGTTGAAAATCGAACTACATCTCCACAATTCTTCTTAATGACTCTTGCAGCTAACTAGGAAGTTGTGTCCGGAACGGGCCGGCACATCAATGGCACCCTGGGCCTTCTGATTCGGTAGCACTACCCTGGCATGGTCACCTACGCCTCGGTGACTTTGCCGCCCTAGACATGGGACCACTTCTATGCCACCGAGGACAGCGAGTTTGGCAACGTTGCGGCGCGGATTAAGGCCGAGTTCTGGGTGAGTCTTCATCGCACTAAATTGGTCAATACTACATATTCATTGGTCGTTATTGAAATAATGAAACGATACATGATGTCTGTATGTAGGACTTCTTCAGGTGCGACAAAGGGTTTGAGGACCGGGCGGCGCGAGTGCAGGACAAGGTCTGTAGGTCCCGACTCTCGGACCTGTACTACAAGACACGGCTCTAGTGCATCATCAACTACAGCGTCGACGTCCTTGGTCAGGTGGTGAGGAAGGCCGATGCCAGGACCAGGAACCTCACCAAGGAGCAGTACCTCTTGGTAAGTACAAAACATTAATACTGACTCCTTCTATGAAGAATAGGTATGCTTCGTTTCATCTTCTGACATATCAATAACTTGATGGCATGCAGCAATGTCCTGATTGGTGCGCTAGGCACCGCCTCTGCTAGGAGGCCATTGTGGACAGGTGGCTCTCGGAGGAGTGGGCAGAGAAGCACAACATCCATCGAGACTGCCGCCTGCAGATGGGTGGGGCGCCACACCACCAAGGCAACTAGAGCCTCAGCGTGTACGCCCAGAATGGGTAATCTTCTTTGTGTTTTCTCTTTATTTATTTATTCTAACGCTCAATTCTCATTACTTGTAATCATCTTTGTGTTTTCCTCGCAGTCCTAGGTGCACCAAGGCCAGGAATGCAACGAGTTCATGGCGTACGCCCTGGCACACAAGGGCAAGGCGACGGCCCCGGAAGTCACCTACAACCCAGCGAATGGGCCCGAGGCGTACACCAGCGTGAGCATCCATAGCAAGCTTAGCGAGAACACCTCGGTGGCCCGTGAGCGCCATGGGGAGGACTTCGACCCGGCCACCCAGCCCTTGGGCACAGACCTCCTGATGAGGCTGGGAGGAGGGAAGCAGCACGGCTAGTACTGGATGGCGAACAGCACAGTCGACTCCGCCTCTGTTCCCAACCTCACCGACATTCGAGCAAGGAGCACTGAAGCTCCTCCCTCGCCATACGCTCTCGGCAGTAGAGCTCACAGCAGCAGATGGCGGAACTCTAGGTTAGTACTATTTTATTCGTCGTTCATTGCTTTTACATATCTACCTTGCCTTTGCATTGTTTAAACATTACGGGTGGAATGTTGCAGGCCGACTTGCGGAGGTTGGAGGCCCAGCAGGTGGCCTAGGCGAAGGCCCATCGGCTAGAGATGGAGGCTGTACAAGCCCAGAGGGCGGCCGAGACATAGAGCTTGCAGGACATGTTCAGCTTCATAGCGAGCCTTCAGACCTTGCTAGGTGTGGTCGTGCCCCAGTCGCTGCTCGCTCCAGTTGTGGCTCCTCCTCCTTCTGTAGGGACTCCGGTGAGTATATATGGTTGTTTATTCCTTTAGCTTGTGCGGCCCTCCTGTAGATACTCGTGAATTCGCTTATCCTTTGTGCAGCAATAGTCAGCGGGTTCAAACCCGACTCCTCAAGGTGGCCCTTCTCCATAGGCCGGGTGGACAACTGGCCCTCCTCAAGGTGGCAGTTCACACTCCGGGTGGGGAGGCTGGCAGTAGGTACCGTTTATTTGTTTCTTTTCATGTTGCATGGACTTGTGTTAGACTTAGCCTTATGTTGGACTACTACTAGAGACATATATATATTGTGATGGATATTATCATGGATGATGCGAATGTATGATGGATTATGGACAATGGATTTGTATGTGATGTATTATGGATGGTGGATGTGTATGTGATGGAATATGGATGTGTATGTGATATATCATGTGCTGTGTGTTGATATATATGTGATTTCTTTGTTTGCGCTGATGAAAAGCAAAAAACAAAAAAATAGCATTTTTCCCCTCTTTGTCGAGTGCCACACTCGGCAAAGAGGGCTTTGCCGAGTGCCGTGACCATGGCACTCGGCAAACCTAGGAACCAAAGACCCAGTTTTCCAGCTTTGCCGAGTGCCAGAGCCATGACACTCGGCAAAGATTTTTTTTTTAAAAAAGAAAAAATTTCTTTGCCAAATGCAAGAGTATGGCACTCGGCAAAGAATTTTCAAAAAAAAAGAAAAGTTCTTTGCCGAGTGCCGCTGAGGTGGCACTCAGCAAAGAGACCGTCAGATTTGACGTCGGTTTTTTTTTTTTTGCCGAGTGCTGACATGACAGTCGGCAAAGGCTTTACCGAGTGCCCGATATGTGGCACTCGGCAAAGAAACCTTTGCCGACGGGTTCTTTGCCGACTGCTCTTTGCCGAGTACGGCACTCGGCAAAGCCTTTACCGAGTGTATTTCAGGCTTTGCCGAGTGCCGCAGGCACTCGACAAATTACCGGTTTCCAGTAGTGATGGTTCATCTAAACCTTACCAAGAAATCGTACGGAGCAACTCAGAGACAGAATGATGCAGTTCCAGCCGCGTTTGAATACGAAATTATGTTCACTTTTGACTTTCTAAAACCATGGTTAGACTACTACAGTAGCTTTTTGTGCGTTTTTATCCAGCTCGTGCTCGCTTCACGTATTAACGCTCAAATAGATTTGTGTTTTATGGACTGTATTGATATATGCCCAAAATCTCAACATATATTTGCTACGTCAGGTGAATTGTGTGACTTACTCCCTCAGCAGTCAGCTCCCCTCACAAATAACTATCCTTTTGGAATGCCCCTGCAGTTAAGATTAGAATTATGACCATTTGAATATTTCAAATGAACTTTCAAAATGTTATGTTACAGTTTTTTTTAAAGTAGCTATAAATATTATAAATAATTTTAACACTATGAATTAATGTAAAAAGAAGCAGCGTCAGTTATCGACGACTGAAAGAAGTACTAAACAGTTTCACATGCACCTAAATACTTATTTTTCACACTAAAATTTGGCTTTTAGTATGCACTATGCAGTTTATATGTAAATGCAAAACTATATTGAAGACTATAAAATCAGTAGCATATACAACAAAAAAAACTCTTTAGAGAAAAGAATCTAATACCAGTTGTAAAAATATTTTTTTGAACAAAGACTAGCATGTGTTACACCCATCGAAAAATATAAACATATTTAATTTAATTTAAGAAATCCTAACTTTTCTTAAACAAAATACAGAGATGTACTTTGGACATAACCAACTATCTCTGTGAATGAACACTTGCACATGCTTCCCCAAGCTTTGAACTTCAAGAGACTAAGTTGGAAAATCTTAAAATTAATTAATAAAATCACCACAAGTGCCTCATTAACTTAATATATAGTTACAGTGCCTACCTGCCGAAACAAACAATTAGCAAAAAATCCTAACATATGTGCTAGGTTGCAGACTCACATTCAGATGGGTTCCACCAAAAAAAACAACTAACCAACTAAGCTAAACTTGTGAGTTCACAAATCCGAGTACGTAGGTTTCACCCAAGCAAACATAACCAGATGAGCATCTGGGTTGATCAGTTTTGCATGTAAGCCTAATTTTCATGTATATGTGTCAAACATTTAGTAATCATGATGTTTAATCTCTGCTGCCTATTATTAAAGGGAAGAAGGTTTCTTGGTCCATCATCCAACGAGGATGTGACAGACCCAATCTATTATATGCGCGTGCGAGGTAAAGTCGCGTGTTCAAGTATGGGATAGAGTCCGGCTCCAAAACGAATTAGAATATGGAGCATTTCCATGGTCTGTCACTCTCTTTACATGCTTCTATGAGTTAGAGTGTTCAACTAAGGTACAGAGTAGGATCCCATAAGAAATTGAATTGGAAAGCAATACATAATCATTGATAAACTCTAGGCCTCTTGTACCCGTATGAGTTACAGTCACTGCTGGAAACAGGGCTTTTGCCGAGTGTCAAAAACCGGACACTCGGCAAAGACCTTCTTTGCCAAGTGCCGCACTCGACAAAGAATTCTTTGCTGAGTGCCGGGCACTCAACAAAAAGGGCACTCGACAAAGGACTTCTTTGCCGAGTGTCAGGCTCTCGGCAAAAGCGCGGCACTCGGCATAGGCTGCCCCGCGTAACGGTGTTCGGCCACGTCCTTCTTTGCCGAGTGCCTGCGGTTAGGCACTCGGCAAATTTTTTTAGGAAATACTTTGTCGAGTGCCCCTGACACTGGCGCTCGGCAAAGATTTAATTTTTTTTTGAAATGTCTTTGCTGAGTGCCTAACAGCTTCAGCACTCGGCAAAGGGAGGAATTAAAAAAATTACTTTTTTTTAAATACCTTTGCCGAGTGCCCCTGTGAAGGCACTCGCCAAAGAGGAAATTTCTAAAAAAAATTCAAAAAACCTCTTTGCCGAGCGCCTTATTCTGGGCACTCGGCAAAGACCCCCTTTGCCGAGTGCCATGCCCTAGCGGTCGGCAAAGTTTGTTTTGTTTTTGGCCACCAAATTTTTTGTGCAGCCCTTTTAAAGTACCAGGAACTCTCGTTAGAATTTGGGAATTTTTTGTGGCTTTTTTATATATTTAGTTACTTTATTTCGTTTACTTGAATTTTTTTAAAATATAAATTTGAACTGCACGTGGTACGGATAATGGAATTTAATGATTCAAAAAATGATAGTCATCTTACTGAGTGTTGTGTGAGGTCGTATCCAGGAATAGATCCGAAATTTCGGACATCTTGTTCACGAAACATGACCACGAACTTGCGTGCGAAGTATTTTTAAATTCATAAAAAACAAACGAAGTCCTGAAAATCATAAAACTTATTGAGATGTCGTGATATCGTATGGGGAGGCTATGATAAAAAATTTGAGAAGATTTCGTGCACGTTGTCACGTACGATGCTTAAAAACCAGGACATCTCCACATGTAGAGATATCCTGGTTTGTAAGCATCGTATGTGACAACGTGCACAAAATCTTCTCAAATTTTTATCATAGCCTCCACATACGATATTACCACATCTCAACAAGTTTCATGATTTTCGGAACTTCGTTTACTTTTTATAGAATTTAAAAACACTTCGCACGCAAGTTTGCGGTCATGTTTCGTGAACAAGATGTTCGAAATTTTGGGTCCGTTCCTGGATACGGCCTCACACTACACTCAGTAACATGACTATCATTTTTTGAATCATTAAATTCCATTATTCGTACCACGTGTAGTTCAAATTTATATTTTTCAAAAAAATTCAAGTAAACAAAATAAAGTAACTAAATATATCAAAAAGCCACAAAAAATCCTCAAATTCTAACGAGGAGTTCTTGATACTTTAAAAGGGATGCACAAAAAATTTGGTGGTCAAAAACAAAAAAACTTTGCCGAGTGCCGGGGCATGGCATTCGGCAAAGGGGGTCTTTGCCGAGTGACAAGAATAAGGCGCTCGGCAAAGAGGTTTTTTGAATTTTTTTAGAAATTTTCTCTTTGCCGAGTGCCTTCACAGGGGGCACTCGCCAAAAGGTATTTCAAAAAAAATCTATGCCGACAGCTGGATCGGGGCACTCGGTAAAGTTGCCTCCTTTGCCGAGTGCCTCTCTGATCCGGCGCTCGGCAAAGGGACCGGGTGGGGGCACTTTGGCGAATTCGGCTGGGTAGTCTAAGCCAGACAGATAGCCCCTGCGTCGCCGCCTACCAACGCCGGACCGCCCCCGCACCGCGTGCCCCCTCCCCTCCCCGTGCGCCGCGCCCGCGCCCGCCCCCATGCCCGCCAGCCACCGGGCCACCGCCGACGCCATGCGCCGCCGCCCTTCCCCGCTTCGCATGCCACCCGCCGCAGCCCCTCCCCGCATCGCTTGCCTGGTGCCAGCCCCCACCCCTGCCAGCCCCTGCCCCCACGCACCCATGTGTGGTTGAGCGTGGCCAGCTCTGCCCACGCGTGGCCCACCAACGCCGGCGGGTGGAGGAGGGGAGGAGGATGAGGAGGGGTTATGAGGCGAGGAGGAGGCGAGGAGGAGGAGGAGGGGGGAGGAGGAGGGGAGGAGGAGGAGAAGGAGCCGGCCCTACCCTCGGCCACGCCCCGTGGACCGCCCGCCCCAATGCCGCCCATGCCTGACCCTGTTCCTGACTCCGGCAACCCCGACCCTGACGCTGCCTGCCCCTACCCCCTGGCGCCCGTCAGGTATGGCCTCTCTCTTGTTGTTGTCGTGGTAGTGATAGTTGTAGTAGTATTAGTTGTAGTAGTAGTGCTAGTGGTAGTAGTAGTATTAGAAGTAGTGGTAGTAGTAGTAGTAGAACTAGTGGTAGTAGTAGTAGTAGTAGTAGAACTAGTGGTAGTAGTTGTAGAACTAGTGGTAGTAGTAGTAGTAGAACTAGTGGTAGTAGTAGTAGCAATAGTGATAGTAGTGGTAGTAGAACTAGTGGTAGTAATAGTAGCAATAGTGGAAGTAGTAGTAGAAGTACTGGTACTACTTGGATATATTCTTCTGCATGGATTGATATTCAAACTACATGGCTTCTCTTGAGACATATGTGCTTGTCGGCCATCGTGTCATTGTTTTTGCTGGTTTTGGAAACCTCACCGTGCAGGAGAGGTTCTGCCGATTTTTTTTAAATGACATTATTTTGTTCCATTTTTGTAGAGAAGAGCCCGTCGGAGCCGAGTCGGAGTTCTCATCGCCGTGCCGGTCTGCCTGCACTGCGTCGCCTCGCCACTGCACCGACCCTGCCATGGCCCCGCTAGCCTGACTCTGCCGCCACCCTAGGTATAACCCCTCTTTTCTGTATCATGGTCATAGATTGCGTAACCCAGTTAGGCATCTTCCATTCGAAAGAGATACGGTTGGAGGTATGCAGATCTTTGCATATCTATGACCGTATCTGTTTCGGATTGTTCATGTTTTTTGGACAGCCCTGCGGATGCGTAGATGGGTTAGTTTCCATGGTCTGCTCCAGTTCAAGACAGAGTTTCAGCATCACCTCCCTGTTGTTCTCCGGATACACACTCTTCTTTGGCAAGACGTGTATCTGGAGAACAGCGGGGAGGTGCTGTCGAAATTCTATCTCAGATAGGAGTAGAGCATGGAAACTAACCTCATCTACGCATCCGTGGGTGGGATTAGTATCTATCCTCACCTATTAGATAGTAGGAACACCATGTAGATGCAATTGATGGTTACATTACTCACTGATACATATGTTAGAGGATGGATGACCGTTAGTGGATGTACACGGGCTGGAGAAGTCAGAGTGATTACACCTCGGAATGGATGAACAAGACCGATGCTTTCTTGAACAGTGCATTTGGCAAGGCTGCTAAAGGACATTGCCTAGTTTTATGTCCCTGTAGCAAATGTGGAAACAGGAGAAGGGTAAACAAGGTGGAAATGAGTAAACATCTTGTGAAGAATGGATTTACACCAGACTACACCCAGTGGGTCCACCATGGTGAAGCCCATCGTATGAGAGAGGAGGTGGTGAGACCACGGGTGGAGGCTTTTGATGCTGATGCTGGGGTATCAGACATGTTAGATGACTTTCACCAAGGACAGTTCGATGAGGGACGTGAGAAGGAGGAGATGGAGGTAGCCGCATAGGCGTTCTATCACATGATGGACTCGGCACAGAAACCCCTTCACGATCGGTCAACGGTGTCTCAACTAGATGCCATTGGACGCTTAATGGGGTTGAAGTCCAAGTTAAACTTGAGTCAAGAAGGCTTCGACAAGATGTTGGCCGTGATTGGCACCCTACTTCCGGAGGGCCACATTCTGCCAAAGAGCATGTACGAGTCACAGAAACTCCTTCGTGCACTTAAGATGCCATATGAGTAGATACATGCTTGTCTGAAGGGGCGCGTTCTATTTAGGAAAGAACACGAGCATGCAAAGTTCTGTCCAAAGTGTAAATCCTTCAAGTACCTGGAGGTAGACTCTGATGATGACCAGAAGAGGCAACTTACGATCCCCGTGAAAATCCTACGGTACCTTCTATTCCTACCGAGGATCCAACGGCTATACATAACCGAGGAACCATGAAACAAATGACATGGCACAAAAATGGCAAATGGTACAATCCTAACAAGATGGTACATCCATCCGATGGTGAAGCTTGGATCCTCTTTAATGACAAACATCATGACAAAGCAGATGAGGCTCGTAATGTATGTGTTGCGCTGGCAATAGATGGGTTCAATCCTTATGGAATGATGGCTATTCCAAACACATGTTGGCCCGTCTTCGTTATCCCCCTTAATCCCCCCTAGTGTCTCCTTTCAACGACATAACATATTCTTGTCATTGATAATTCCTGGCCACCCAGGGAGTAATATGGGTGTGTTCATGGAGCTCGTGTTTGATTGAACAAAGATGGCGAGCGACTGTCATAGGTCCGTGAACTCGATTTACCAAAGACCATGCCGGCTACAAGAGGAGGCGGAGGGGGCGACGAAGGGATTGGACAGGAGGAGGAGGAGGAGGACCGCCAGCCATAGGAGGGGGCCATCTCCTCGCATGCCGCATGAGGAGGAGCTAGAGGAGGAGGTGGCGCCCATGGACGAGTCAGACGAGAAGCTAGTTTGGCAGACGGATGAGGACGAGGGGCCGCACAAGGATGATGAGTGGGAGGCGGCAGGCACAGGTTCTGCTTCCTCCGACTCCTCTTCGAGTGTCTACTTGCGAGGTCCCATGAGCCTCCCACAGGTTTCGCTTCCTCACCAATGCCCAGTGATTCGCCCCAAAGGACAAAAGTAAGTAACTTTATATGTTATCACCACTACTTCATATGATATGATGAAAAAAAACTAATAATTTTTCTTAATCACTTGTGCAGGAACTAGGTGGTTGTGTCGGGTGGTAGCGCACGGCTAGTCAACAGCATCCTGGGTCTTCTATGCAGGCAACACTTCCCCGGCATTGTCATGTACGCATCGAAGATGGAGCTGGCCTACTCGTTTGACCACTACGCCGTCGCCCTCGATGCAGAGTACCCCAACAAGGTGGCGCGGGTGAAGGCAGAGTTTTGGGTAAGTCTCCCTCGCACAACATTGCTCAATACGTCGCATTCATTAGACTTTTCTTGAAATAATGAATGGATACATCGCTTTTGCAAGCAGACTTATTACAGATGCGAGGAGGGATTTGAGGCCAGGGTGGAGCAGGTGACTACCAAAGTCTGTAAAAAACTTGTCACCTACATGCATCACGAGGTGCGCATCTAGGCCATCGTAACCTACTATGGGTCGAAGCTTGGAGAGAGGAAAACCAAGAAAGACGCAAGAGAGATGCAACTGACCCGGGAGCAGTACCTTGAGGTAAATGAAGAACATCAATATTGATTCATTTTGAGATTAAGTTGGTTTAATTTGATCTTCTTATATGTCCAATACTTGATGACGTATAGATGATTCCCTGGTGGTGCCAAGCATATCCCGAGTGCTGGGCGATGATGGTGGAGAGGTGGTTCACAGAGGAGTACCTCAAGATGCATAGGGATGCCCGGGACCGTCGTTTGCAGATGCAAGGTCCAACACACCATCAAGGCAGCCGTAGCCTCGCCGGATACAAACAAGCATGGGTACGCGAATTCATTTATCTCTTGTGACACTCAGTTCTGCCTGATTTCTAATCATCGTGCTGTCTTTCTCGCAGTCGGCGTCACATAGTGGCCAGGCTTGCTCGGACTTCCAGGCATGGTGTATGGCCCACAAGGGCAAGGCGACGTCCGACGTCTCCTTCAACCTGGAGGACTCGCCCAAGGCATACACGAACCCGAGCGTCCACTCCCGCATCAGTGAGTACACCGAGGTGATGAGGTCACTCCATGGGCCAGACCACGATCTGAGCACCCAAGACTTCGATGGAGAGGCCGTCATGAAGGCGGGGCAAGGCAAGAAGCATGGGCGATTCTGGCTTGGCGACGACATCATCGACACGGCCTCTACTCCCTCTCTCTCCTAGATCCGAGCACGGAGCACGAGCGAGAGCCCGGCCATTCGCACACAGCCGACCACTGCACAGCACCGAGTCGACGCACTCAAGGTTATTCCTGTTTTACTCGTCATACATTGATCTTTACACACCTTAATTAGCTTTGCATTACTGAAATATTGGAGTGAAATATTGTAGGCCCGGCTGGAACAAGAAATGAGGTAACGTCAGGAGCTGGAGGTGGGCAGCAGAGGATGGCGGCCTAGCTGGAGGCCGAGCAGGCAGGCCTAGGTGCAGAGGCTGATGGACATTACGGAGTTCCTACAAGAGCTTGGGCAACGTGTGGGCTTCTCTCTGCCAACTGGGCTGTTGGTTCCACCTCCGCCTCCGCGTCCTGCAGCTGCAGTTACTCCTGTGAGTATGAAAGTTTTTTACTTTCACTTGTGCTTTGCTTGTATGACCTCTACCTTCCTAGATTAGCTATCTAAATAATCTTGTCTCATATGCAATCTTTTATTCTTTGTGCAGTCTCCATCTAACGGTGGTTCGAATAATCTACCTCATGCACCTCCGAATGATGGAGCTGGGCCTTCACCACAGTCGCAGTGGCCGAGATGAGTGCACGTATTTTTTTCATTTGTTGTTCACTTGGTGATGGACTTGTGATATACTTGTGATGCACTTGTGGACTTTGATGGACTTGTGGATTTATTTGGATGAACTTGAGCACTTATTATTATATATGTGATATATATTGTGATGGATGTGATATGTGCGGATGGATGTGTGGATGGATGAGATATATATGTGATGGATGAGATATATATATGTGATGAATGAGATATATATATGATATATGTTTGTATGAATTTATTTGTCATGATGGAATGTAAAAAAAAATAAAAATTGTCGTTTTGGGTCACTTTGCCGAGTGCCATGGTCACAGCACTCGGCAAAGCTAGAAAAATAGACGCTTGGAAAACCATTTTTCCAGCTTTGCCGAGTGCCATAACCATAGTACTCGGCAAAGATTTTTTTAAAAAAAAATTCAAACTTTGCCGAGTGCCGGCCAGAGGGCACTCGGCAAAGAATTTTTTTAAAAAAAATTCAAACTTTGTCGAGCGCCAGCCAGGAGGCACTCGGCAAAGAATTTTTAGAAAAAAAATAAAACATCTTTGCCAAGGGCACTCGGCAAAGAAATTTTTAAAAAAAAATAAAAAATCTTTGCCGAGGGTTGGCACTCGGCAAAGCGATTGTCAACGGGGCCGGTGCCGTGACGGTCGCTTTTCTTTGCTGAGTGCCCCGGGGCTCTTGGCAAAGCCTTTGTCGAGTGCCCGATAAAAGACCCTCAGCAAAGAGGGTTTTGCCGATCAATTTTTTACCGTGTGTTCTTTGCCGAGTGCCGTACTCGGCAAAGGCTTTGTCAAATGCAATTTGGTTTTTACCGAGTACCTCAGACACTCGATAAAGAACCTGAATCCAGTAATGAGTAGCATGCACCTAGGCACGTCCAAGACAATTTAAAACACACATGACGTAAACGCTGAATAAATCTTCGAGCTGCAAATCAACTAGGTGTACGTATCAAGCTGTACGTCCCAATGCAATGCACATGCATGTTTGCTAGATAGTCTATAAAACATACAACTAGATTTATTATATATGAAAATACTTCCAATCTATATTCAGTTTTGTTCTACAAATGATAAATCTTGTAAAACCTAGCCAAATAAGTTACTGCCTCCTGTCAAAAAATAACAAGTGGCATTTTGTACATCTCAGTGCGGTCTTACCGTGATCTCTACTAGTGCTTTTTTTGTAAAATATTTATAAAAATAGAAAATTTATTTACTCTTGTGAAACTACAATTCGAGGAAAATCAATTCATATTATTTGCAATAATTAAATTCGACTATTTAAGTTTATTATTGTTGACTTTTACCTAATTAAAAACATCGCTTATTCGTGCCTAGATTAATGTAATATTTCTGAATGGAGGAAGTAAATTAGTTACAAAATGATATATGCATTCCAATGATCTTAATCGGATATTAATTGCATGACAGCAACAGAGTCAAATGAAAGAAAAACTGGACAGCACATCTGTCGATCGAGCAGCAGCCGGCGGCTCCGGCGGTTAACTAACCACCCTGATGACGATGAAACTTTGTGTTGTGGGTGTGTGATGCAACTATACTCGAAAACCGACCAAATGGAGCACCCCTACGTACCTGCGAGACTCCCAAGCACGAAACCTCTAGTAGAAAATATAAATTCACCGATCGAGCTGATGCATGCAACAAGGTCTAACTAGGACGCACCACCAGCTCAGCACGTACAGCAATTGCTCGCCAGTTGATCGTCTGCAATTTGGCGACCATCACAAGCAATTCCTTCGCAGCATTGACTAGCTAGCGATCGATCCCAAAGTCATCTCACAAGATTGATTATTCTCGTCCTCATCCAATCAGAGCTGCTATAGAAATTCTTATTGTGAAGTCGAACGCATGAAGCGATATGGGAGATCGGCCGGATGTATAAATACATGTACTTGCTAACCATGCAAGATATTCGAGAGTAGCCGTACTGCAACTAGTCTAGCTAGCTGCAAGAGCATTTTGATAGTATTTGGCATTGGCAGCAAGCATTATATTTGCAAGGAATATAATTATATATCCGGAGCAGGCAACTAGCTAGGCATGCCGTCGCTTCAATCGGTGATGGTGCACGGCGGCGAGGAGAAGGCCGGCGGCTTGAATGGCGCGCCGCCCACGTGCACGCCGCATACTCTGGTGAGCCTCCTCCGGGCGCGGTCGGAGCGCAGCACCAAGGCCGAGGAGAAGGTGGAGTGGGTGCGGTCGCATCTCGTCGGCCGCGACGCCGAGTTTGAGACGCCGTTCGGCCGCCGCGCTCTCCTCTACGCCGACCACACCGCCACCGGCCGCAGCCTCCGCTACATCGAGGACTACATCCTCAAGAACGTCCTCCCCTTCTACGGTCAGCGTGCATGCCTCTTCACTCCCCAAGCAACACCATCGATGCATGCATGGGCTTGGACACCACCGCATGCGTCTCGATCATCATAAACAGGAAGATGCTGTCGACACTACATGACAGATGCATGGCTGTGTGTGCAGGGAACACGCACACGGAGGACAGCTACGTGGGCAGCAAGACGACCTGGATGGCGAGGAAAGCCGCGAGCTACATCAAGCGGTGCATGGGCGCGGGCCCCGACGACGCTCTGCTCTTCTGCGGGTCGGGCGCCACGGCGGCGGCGAAGCGGCTGCAGGAGGCGATCGGGGTGGCGTGCCCGCCGGCGCTGCTTCGGGCTCGCGGCGGCGGCGCCGCCGCCGCGCAGCAGCTGCTGCGCGCGGAGGAGCGGTGGGTCGTGTTCGTGGGGCCCTACGAGCACCACTCCAACCTGCTGTCGTGGCGCCAGAGCCTGGCCGACGTCGTGGAGATCGGCTCGGGCTCGGGCGCCGACGGCGACGACGGGCTCGTCGACCTCGCCGCGCTGCGGCGCGCGCTGGCGTCGCCCGAGTACGCCAACCGCCCCATGCTGGGCTGTTTCTCGGCGTGCAGCAACGTCACCGGCGTGCTCACCGACACCCGCGCCATCGCACGCCTCCTCCACCAGCACGGCGCCTTCGCCTGCTTCGACTTCGCTGCCAGGTACGTGTACTCGATCTTGGTGCTTGTCTGTCCATGCGTAGAATAGTATAGTTTCAGCTTTAGTTTTCCTTCCACGGTGTACAATAGTAGTAGTTTGCATTTTTTGAGGTATAAAAACTTCAAAGTTCCTTGTTATATGTATTCTTCTAAAATTCACGTTGCAGCACAGCTAGAAATTAAGAATTTATGTTGTTACGTTGTACAGGTTTTCTTTGTTTGTAGCCGTGAATTTCTAGGCTCGTACGTGACAGTCGTGACAATGTATGAACACACAACTTAGGGCGTGTTTAGATTCCAAAAAATTTTGCGCAGTACCCGTCACATCGAATCTTGCAGGCACATGCATGAAGAACTAAATATAGACGAAAAAAAAACTAATTGCACAGTTGGGTGAGAAACCGCGAGACGAAACTTTTGAACCTAATTAGTCCATAATAGACACTAATTGCTAAATACAAACGAAAGTGCTACAGCAGCCAAAATCCAAAAAAATTTGGATCTAAACGGGGCCTTAATAGTCTGACACGCATGCATGATGACCAAAATTGAAGTCCTTGCGGCTATACAGTTCAATTCCAAATGCTGGCAGCAACTCTCGTTTTGTCAATGTGTGCTATAGAATATATATACGTGAGGTTTGAAACTTGACGCCATAGAACAATTAATGCAAATGTAAGCACCTGTATCAGAACGAAATTCAGTCCACACTGCATTTATACTGTTTGATCCATTCAGCGGTCCGGACCTGATGAACAGAAAAATCAAGCATCATTCTTTGAATAGTAATAACAACTAGGCCAATTTGATTTCGCGATTTGATTTCCACCTGCAGCTGCTGCAGGCGCGCCCGTTTCCTCCATCCTTGACATCAAAATTTGACAAATTTCGCCACCTGCTGCATGCTGCATGATGATATCACTTTGACCTGCAGATGCCACCATCACGTATTGCATCTGTGTACCAACGCCATACGCTATCAAATTCATGGCTTGCCAGACTTATTATTATTAAGAACGCATCCATCACACGTTATATAGTAGTTAGATGAAGTTGCTGAAATGTTTTCGCGTCTGGTTTCCGCATCGTTGAAGCAATCTCATACATATTTTCCTTGCCCGGCTTTGTTTTGTTAATTTTATTTCCAAGTCAATTAGAAGGAGCGGAAAGAAACTGAGCCACAGGTCAGGATCGCAAGTCCAGTTCGTAGCTCATCCGACAGCGAAAGCCATTGACCTCTACCTGCTACATGCATACGCGTCACAACTCAGAACAGAAAACCCATCTGAACATAGCCTCGCGCTCTCAAGAAACCACAAATGGCTTCAATGGCCGGTGTTGCATTGCATACGCATACCGCGTCACAACTCAGAGCGCGACACATCTGAATATTGTTATTTCTGCACCAACACAACTACGAAAACTAAGATATATATACATAGTACGAAAATAAATAAATAAATAAATAAGATGACATTTGCTACTTGTATATTAATTGTATATGCGTCAGCAGTGTACCTGTGCGCACGTTTCTTGCTGAGATGACATTGTGTCCTGCACTGCATGAGACTTGCGTGAGTCGATCGCTGACATTCCCCGTGTGTCTGGACAGCGGGCCCTACGTGGACATCGACATGCGGTCGGGGGAGATGGACGGCTACGACGCGGTGTTCCTCAGCCCGCACAAGTTCGTCGGCGGGCCGGGCACGCCGGGGATCCTGCTCATGAACCGGGCGCTCTACCGCCTCGCCGGCATGCCGCCGTCCACCTGCGGCGGCGGCACCGTCGCCTACGTCAACGGATTCAGCGAGGAGGTGAGTGAGGCCACCAACGACAATCGAGCCGCCGTGCTCCTACACTACTGCATGCTTCTGTACTTATTTGTTCATGCATGTAAATTCCAAATTAAGTACTACTAGTATAGTACAGGTTTTGATGAACCATCGGAGTCACAACTCCGTGGCAGTACATGCATGACGATCCAGTCGCTGACGCACGTGTGCCGTACGGTACACCCGCATGCATGCATTGCAGGACACGGTGTACTACGACGACATCGAGGAGCGGGAGGACGCCGGCACGCCGCCCATCGTGCAGAAGGTGCGCGCGTCGCTGGCGTTCTGGGTGAAGGAGCACGTCGGCCGCGACGCCGTCGCGCTGCGGGAGCAGGTCTACGCGGAGGCGGCCATGGCGCGGCTGCTCAGCAACCCCAACGTCGAGGTGCTCGGCAACGTCGCCGCTCGCCGCCTGCCCATCTTCAGCTTCCTCGTCTACCCGGGCGGAGAAGGAGATGACACCTCCTACGCGTCAGCGACCGGGAGCCCGCGGCGGCGGCGGCTGCCCCTGCACGGCCGGTTCGTCGCCAAGCTCCTCAACGACCTGTTCGGGATCCAGGCCAGGAGCGGCTGCGCGTGCGCGGGGCCCTACGGCCACGCGCTCCTCGGCGTCGGCGAGGACCTCTCGCTCCGCATCCGCGACGCCATCGTCAGGGGGTACCACGGCGTGAAGCCCGGGTGGACGCGGGTCAGCTTCGCCTACTACCTCTCCCGCGACGAGTTCCGCTTCGTGCTCGCCGCCATCGACTTCGTCGCCGCGCACGGCCACCGATTCCTCCCGCTCTACAGCTTTGACTGGGCCACGGGAAACTGGGCGTTCCGCCGACGGACGTTCAAGCACCACGTCATGAGGGAGGAGCTGCTGCGCGATCACCGTGGCCGCCGCACCTCCACCACCACCGTCGTCGACGCCGATTCGGACGACGACGACGAGCAGTACTACCCGAAGAAGAAGACCACCGCCGCGGATCAGCAGCAGGCTGCTGGCCTGACCGCCGACAAGTTTCAGAGCTACCTGGAGACTGCCACCAAGATCGCGCTGTCGCTGCCGGACACGTACCATGAACTCGTTGCGAGCGTGCCCAAGGGATTGGACCCCAACATTATACTCTTTCGAGTGTGATTATTAACTAATAAATAGTATTAATTGGAGCCAAATAAACCGATATCGATCGACAAGGTGTGCTCTAATCACTATACTGTATAGTGTATATATATAACACAGAGTTTTTTTATTTGGAAACCAAAAGTATAGAGAGTTTCCGACAACGGAAAAGAACAAGTTTTTATGACTATATAACAAATCAACTTGAACGTCAAAGCTATTTTTTCAGCCGAACACAGATCTCGATCCAGGCCGAGCCTGAGCCAACCCGGAGCCGACCGAACCGGAAAGCGCGGCTGTTAATGGCGGACGGCGACACGGCATGTGGCCGCGCCGCTGTCGGCGACACCGACCCAGCGCGTACGGCGCCATGCGGCCATAACCGTGCAGTGCGTGCAGCACGGCGACGTGTGCTTGTTGCTGCCGCACGCCGCGCGGCCGCACACGGCACGGCAGCAGCAGCTGGTTAGCTCTGTCGGTAGAGGCAGCCAGCTACAGGCCTACTACTGGTTCTGGTAGCTTCTAAAAGCGACCTACTGCTGGTCGGACTGACGGCCTCACATAGACGAGCAGCGTATTCATTTGGTTGTGGCTTATCGTAAATGATCGTAAATTTTTAGTTGGAACAGTATTTTTCTCTTACACAAATCAATCAGCAGTACTTCTTCACAAACCAGCAACGATACGAACCAGCCAACCGAACAGGCTGAAGGACATATTTCCTGTGAAAGTACACGTCTGATAAGTGATAAATACTTGCTGCGGCGCATGACACTGGAGTTAAGACCGGCTAACCCAAGGTTTCAAGAAATTAATGTGGTCTTTATTATTCCGTCCATAGTAATTTACAAGTAGTTCCGAGCTTTTTAGCATAGATTAAGATATGGAGTGGATTGTCACTTCGTAGTTAATTAGACGCAATTTACGACTGAAGGAGGAGATGAAATACCAACTTAAAAACCAATGGCATCTAAAACCTATGTAAGATATCTATATAGAGTGTATTGTAATTTGGCTAAGTATTACTATCTCTAACGCAAAAAGAGTTATGCAACCTAGATTTCAATCTAAAGATGGCAACGAGTAAAATACTCGTGGGTACAGGTATCATAGACCCGCACCCGCGAGAATATTTCTGTGTCCACATCCACGCCGACAGCACTATGCGCCCACGTCCGGTATCAGCGAGCATGTCTTGGCCGTGGGCATGACCACATACCCGCCATTGTTGCTGCACATCACAATATGTATCAAATTATCACTTGATCTGTTACTCCACTAGACTAGGCAGATCTGGAATACGAAGACGAGCACTAAAAAGCACAAGATCCGCTAGAGGCATCAAGAACAAGTGAACTTGGCTTTCAATTTGCCCATGCCAAGCACATTCTCCGACTTCCACCTTGTCTCCCAAAATATAAAAGATTTCCTTCTTGTATGTTCATTGGGTCAACAATCGACAAGGTGCCCGTTTGTTTCGGCTTGGTTTCCCCAAGCTGCAGGGGGTCAACAATCCACTAGATTCTATTATACAGACACACAGAATCCAATGAATATACTAGACTTTTTAATCCAGATTTTTAGAATCCATCGGGATTCGAACAACACCAAAGACGATCCAGAAGATAATCCAAGATGTGGCGTCCACTTCTTGCAGCTGGCGATGCCTAGACTAAAATTTAAATTCTCGTGGAACTACTTTGGAGTGTAGATTTTTTTCTGCATTTTTCCTTTGAAACTTCTGTTCCAAAGGAACCCTTAGTATATCTGTTTAGGACACGTACTGATTTGTAAAATGAAAAGGCAGGGAGGGGTAGGGTGGTGCGCATCTCTCCGATTAGTCGGACCAAACAACAGTCCATGATAAGACGTCGAAGAAAATTGGGGAAGTGGCCCAATGCATTAAGTCGCTATGTTTAAATAAAACGGAGCGTAGAGTTGGAGATGATCCTACCGAGCCCGTGTAACTCGCAGCCGAGAGTAAACCTCAGGGCCCAAGGTGGATCCCACCTCCAGCGGGCTATGTAAAAATTAATGTTGACGCCGCAACCTCAAAGAACTCGAGCATGGTGGCAGTGGCTGTGGTGGCTCGGGGTGCAGGTGGGATGTTCTTAGGAGCTTCAACAGTTCTGTTGAAAGGGATTACAGAAGCCCAAATTGCTGAATCTCTTGCTTGCAGAGAAGGGCTGGCTCTAGCGAGAGACCTACTCATCCGAAGGTCGGCTAGCATCCAACTGGTAAAAAATCTCACAGGCGATGGTATGCCAGATAATCAAGGAGGTAAAGACTGGAGGAAGAAGTTTTGAGGCGGCGGAGTTTGTGCATGAGAACCAGCAAGCCAATAGCGATGCACACATATTAGCTCGTAGCTTGACTTATAGCCTGGTGGGTAGGCATTTTGGTTTCTAGATCCACCTGACGGTGTTTTTAACTCTTAATTCCTTTAATTCCTGAATAAAATGAGGAGAGTTTCTCAAAAAATACGGAGCTCTCTTCCACAAAACAAAACAAAACGGAGCTCTCTATTTAAATAAACAGCTAAAAACCCCTCAAAAATGGCTAAAAATTAAAATATTTCGGTAGAAGTTTTTTTCGGACTAAAAACGAAGACTTCAAAAGCCACATTATTCTAGGAGGCCGATAAAGCGCAACCGGTGGCTCCACCCCGTGCGTGCCTTCCTAATTACGCCACCCCCGCCTCCTCCCCCGCCCCCTAACCTCCATCGTGACACACTTCCGTTGTCCTCACCCCCGCCCCTGCCCCCACCATCGTCGCCTGACGGCTCCCGCCACCTTGCCACGCACCCACCCATGTCCCTCGTTGTCGCCCACCCTAATCCTAGAGCGTCGGTGAGCTCTGCTGCGATGCCCCTGCCGCCAGGCCTACCCAACCGCCGTCCCCCGCCGTCTCGCTCACCTCCACTACTGTGTAGCTGCCGCCCCCCAAACTCCCTTCTAAGGCTGCCGGAGAATACAACCCTAACCCCGCCGGAACCCTAACCCTAACGCTGCCGTTGTCTTCATTCTCTCCGGCAAAGCGCGGGCGCCGGCGAGCCCCCCTCTTCTTCCTCTCTGGCGCGGTGCGTGCGCACGTTCCGTGCAGAGTGCGGCCCATCGAGTAAATAACTTTGCAATGATTCTAGCCTGTAATGGATGCACTACGGGAAACACGTGATTTGCCAAGTGCAAAAATCTTTGCCGAGCGCCGCACTCGGCAAAATATGACACTCGGCAAAGACCTGCACTTGGCAAAGGCAGACACTCGGCAAAGATTGGTAGGGCTTAACGGCACCCAGCGGCGTCCTCTTTGCCGAGTGCCCCCCATTTGGCACTCGGTAAAGAATTTACTTTGCCGAGTGCCAACCCTAGGCACTCGGCAAAATATTTTTTTTTGTTTTTTTGCCACCAATTTTTTTTGAAGCTTTAGTACACTACCACAAACAACATGTTTAAATTTGGGACATTTTCATTGCCTTTTGGCATATTTCTATAGTTTATTTTGTTTTGTTGAATTTTTCCAGAAAATGTAAGTTTGAACTATAGGTGCATCGAATAATGGATTACATTCGTTCAAAAAATGTTATCCTTATTTCTTAGTGTAAATTTAGGCTAAATCTAGGAACTGTCTCGAATTTCGATCAACGTGCTCACGGGGCAACGCCGCCAACCTACGTGGGAGTGGTTTTTTAATTGTATAAAATGCGAACGAATTCCGAAAATCATGAAACTTGTCGAGTTGTCGCCGTATCGTATGCGTATGCCGTGGAAAAAATTTGAAAAAGTTTTGAGCACGTTGTCACGTACGATGCTCACAAACCAGGACATCTCCATGTCACATTGAGAAGCCTTTTGATGTCTATTGTGATGCATGTGGCACCGGTTTGGGGTGTGTTCTTATGTAGGAGGGCCGAGTCATTGCTTATGCTTCGCGCCAGCTTCGAAAACATGAAGTCAATTATCCTACCCATGACTTAGAGCTAGCGGCGGTTGTTCATGCCCTGAAGATCTGGAGACATTACTTGCTAGGTAATGTGTGCAACATCTATACTGACCATAAAAGTCTCAAGTACATCTTTACTCAACCCGAGTTGAACATGCGTCAACAACGATGGTTAGAATTAATCAAAGACTACAACCTTCAAGTGCACTACCATCCTAGTAAGGCAAATGTTGTTGCTGATGCCTTAAGCAGAAAGGCCCATTGCATTTCCTTAGTTAGTGAAGACTTTCATCTGGCACACCTCCTTCATCCTGTAGTACTCCACAATATCACTGTGGATTTCTCTCTTAGAAGTCGAATTATCGAACTCCAGAAGACTGATGTGGGTGTGTTTCACATCAAGCGGAAGATGAAAGAGCAAGAGACCAAGCACTTTAGGGTCGATGACAAAGGAATTCTCTGGTTTAATGATAGGCTTGTAGTACCCAAAGACAAAGAACTTAGAAATCAAATTATGGCTGAAGCCCATTCTTCTAGAATGTCCATCCATCCTGGTAGCAGTAAAATGTATCAACATCTCAAGCTGTATTATTGGTGAACCGAGATGAAGAAAGAAATCGCAGCCTATGTGGCAAGGTGCGATAACTGTTGCAGAGTCAAGGCTATTCACATGAGGCCCGGATTATTGCAGCCACTCTCTATTCCTGGCTGGAAGTGGGAAGAAATTATTATGGATTTCATTGTTGGATTACCCACTACTAAAAAGGGTTATGATTCCATCTGGGTTATCGTAGATCGTCTAACCAAATCCGCTCACTTTATTCCGGTCAAGTCTACCTATCACCCTCACAATTATGCTGAGATTTATTTTCAATAAGTGGTACGTCTTCATGGTGTACCCAAATCCATTAGTTTCAGATAGAGGACCGCAATTCACAGCTCGCTTTTGGGAATACTTACATCAGAATCTTGGCACTCATCTAATCCACAGTTCTGCCTATCATCCGCAAACATCAGGACAGACTGAGCGTGTTAATCAAATTCTTGAAGACATGCTTAGAGCTTGTCTTATCTCTTGCAAAGGCTCTTGGGAGGAATGGTTGCCTCTCGCTGAATTCTCTTATAACAACAGTTATCAAGAGAGTATCAAAATGGCTCTTTTTGAAGCTCTTTATGGCCGCAAGTGTAGGACTCCTTTAAACTGGGTGGAACCCAAAGAAAGAAGATTCTATGGTATTAATTTTGTAAAAGAAGCCGAAGAGCAAGTCCGAACTATATAGAAGAATATGACTATCGCTCAGGCTAGACAAAAGAGCTATGCTGACAAGAGAAGAAAACCTATTGAGTTTGAAGTAGGTGATCATGTTTATTTGAAGGTATCCCCTATAAAAGGAGTAAAACGTTTTGGAATTAAAAGGAAGCTTGAGCCTCGATATGTTGGACCTTACCGCATTATCGAGAAAAGTGGAAGAGTAGCCAATAAACTCGATCTACCATGTGAGATGGGAGCTATATTCCTAGTATTCTATGTGTCTCAGCTGAAGAAGTGTCTTCGTATTCCCGAGGAAAGAATAGCAACGAGGAGAATCAACTTGAAATCTGATCTTTCTTACGAGGAGAAGCTCGTGCGAGTTCTGGATACTTAAGAAAGAGTGACTCATAAGCGAGTAGTTAAGTTGTACAAGGTAGTTTGGAGTAATCATAGTGATCGGGATGTAACATGGGAGCAGGAAGATTATTTAAAGGAAAATTATTCGGCTTTCTATACTGATTGGTACGCTTTCCAAATCTTGGGACGAGATTTTTCTAAGGGGGGAGGGCTGTAACACCCTAGGTGTTTGGCTTCCACAAAAGTGCATTTCATTTCATAAACATATGCATCATCTATCTCATCATGCCATTGTCACTGAAACATACATATGCAACATTCACAATTCTGTTTGTTTCATACTTGATTTGCTTGTGAATGGTAGTAGTGCAACATGTGAATGCAACATGAGTTTCTCATACCTTGAAACATGGCAACATGGTAGGAATGTGGCAAGTTAAAATTGCAACAAAGGCATGAAACATGTGAAACATGAAATTGCAACATTAGAGTGAAATTGATTGTTTTGTTGCTTCATCACATGTGATCATTAGAAGTTGGTATAGCATTTGTGTAAAGTGGTTGATTATGGTCTAATACACCTTAACTACACTTAGGGTAATTGATGGGACATTGTTCATGTGGATCAAAATGACAAAAATGCCCTCAAGTGGAGGTTTGACTTAGAATGACCTACAGAGTGCCACTGTTTGACTGATTCAAAAGACCAACTTAGAGACCTTGCGTGGTTGTGCACCCTTTACCAAAGTTGTAGCCAATTTATCAAGGAACAAAAGTCTCAATATTACCATCTCATGAAAATGGCTAGAACATGTTCAAACAAGGCCCACAAGTCATATTTCCATGCTGAATTCACACTTAGAAAATTTGCTAAGTCATAAATCCAGTTTCAGTTGGATCGAGCCAACTTTGGCTTGATGTAACTTCTGATCCATGGAGAATTAGACGATGATCCTTGAATAGAAGTTGGAGATGGATGGTAGGCCTACAATTTTCATGTACATGGTTTTTGCAATGGATCAACGGTTTAGCCGTATTAACACGTTGAAGTCGCGCTGTCAGGTGGTTCAAGTCGTCTAAATGTGAGCTACAGTGAACCGACCGTCAGAAGATCACCGCCGCATGTTTACCACCCATCGCCGGTCTCTAGCTCACACTGCCATGCGCCAGTGGATGCCCTGGCACGGCCGGCCACGACTTGAGCAACACCCCGCGCGCCTACCACCAGCTCGCCAGTTCAATTTCCCTTCCCTCGGCTTCCTTCGCTCGCCCGTAGCTCCGCAGCAACAGCCGCCTGTGACTCCGATGAGCTCGTGCTCGCGCGCCACCGCAAAAATGCATCGGCCAGCTCAGTTCGTAGCTTCGCCATGCTCTTCTCCACCTCCTCCACCTTTCAGTCGTGTCGTTTGGGGCTTGATAAGGGCGTATTCGCCATTTCTTCCACCGCCGCCATGGCGGGACCTCGCTAGAGTTGGCACTCCACGTGGCCAACTGCCACCACGGCCTTCCCATCCCCTCCTCCTTGCTTGGTTAACTTGGTAGTGAACTCCGAAAGCTCATACCGAGCTTAGCCGCACCCTACGAGGTCGGGCCTCGCCGGAGCCGGCCAAACCATGGCCATGCGCCGCCATGGCCGTCGCCACCCCCCTCTAGCTATTGTAATCACTGCAATAGATGGTACCGCTAGGTGCGCGTGGGTGAGGCGAACATGTTGGCACCAGCTGGCCTCACCGGAGCTATCACCAGCTGACGAGCTACACCGCCGTCCTTTCTTCCTCCCCTGTCTGACTCACTGACTCGTGGGGCCCCTTTGTCAGTCGCTGAGCCGAGGCGGGAACCTGACCTAGGCCGCGGCGAGTCTGGGCTGCGCTTGCGCGTGCTTCATGGGCCACTGAGCTTTTTCGGGCCGGCCCAGCAGTAGGGTTAGGGTTTCAAATTTGTTTTGTTTATTCTTTTTCACAATTTGTGTGCTTATTCAAAAATGTGTACCTCCTAGTTGGTAGATCCAAATGATGTGGTTCTAATTTTGTTGAGCTCATGATAATGTCTAGTTTATATTAAAAATATAACATATGCCATGTTCTGTTATAAAAAATGGAGTTGCTAATTATCTCTTTTAATCATGAGGGAAATAGGGGAAATTATATCTTTTTCTATGTAGATCCAAATGGCATGAAATTTTTATGGTGTACTGCTCATATCATGAATAGCTTGTAGTTAAATTTTTATATATTTTGGACACTGTATGTAGGACATAGGAAATTCTCTTGTTTGCATGGATGGATCTTGTGTGAATTTTCATAATTTTTTTATAGATCTAGTAAAGGTAAAATTTGGTGAGTGCTATTCTTATGCTAGAATGATGCTAGGAAAAATGTGAAATCTATTGCTTGACACTTTTCATTAGGATTTCCTAATTATGCTAGAAATAGATATGCCACCTGTTATTTTGGATATAGCAAGTTCTGCTTGCCCAATGGCTTTGAAATTTTTATGGTAGTCTATGTGAAGCATGAGATAGCTACTGTAATTTTTTTAGATATTTCTAAATAGTTTTACTATATATTGCTTTAATCACCTAATTAACTAAATAAATTAGAAAAGGGCATTAAATAATTTATTTAGAAGTTGGCACTATACTTTATGATGTTCCTCTGGTATGTGCAACAAGTTGGTAAACTTGGTTTGGTCCAATTATGCTTTTGCATCATCACTAAATAATTAATTTAGTAAACCTGTCATTTCTGGATAGATTCTATGTTTACCTTAATTCAATTTAGTTAACGTAAGAATCAGGCTTTGATGTTGACAAATGATTTGTAGAGAATTTCATAAGCTTTCCAGAATGTCCTCTTGCAAGTCAATTGAATTTATAGAACTCTGGTTATGATTGAATTAAGGAACTACTCGTTGCATGTATAACCTTAACTTTGATTTAAGTATGCCTTTACTATTTCCTAAGCTTGTGGTAATGTTCCTAGGTGTTAGGCCTTTAACTGAAGATGAGCACCTTTATCTTAGGTTATGCAAGTTAGGTAAGTAGATCTCATTCTTCAAGTTAAGTTAGATACATGTTTTAAAGTGATTTGAATAGAGCTATTCTTAATCGGTAAACGAGTGTCCAGTGATGTTTCGTTAAACACTTACTGTGATCTATTCATCATGAGCATCATGTCATTCCTTATGCATCCATGATATTTATCTTGTGCATCGGCATGCAATAGGTGTACCGGAAGGTGTGACACTGTTGGAATTTGAGGAACCAAGCGGGGAGCAGCAGCCAACACCAGAGGTTTAGGAGGTGCAGCCCTCGGGAGAAGTGCCAGATGAGGTCGCCGTTGAGTGCCCGGATCACCGTCCGTGCAACTTTGTGAAAGGCAAGCCCCGGAGCATATTAAGCCTCCTAATTTTTGAAATGCAGTTAAAGTATTAATTGTTACATATATATATTATTGCATTAAGTTTAGGTGTTGGATGCAAACACTTGTTGTGCTGGTTATCCAATCCTTGTTTAGATATTGATACCCTAAATCCTATGTAGCTCAGGTTCAGTGTAGTGCTTAGCCCTACTTAAACGCGGTAGAAGTCGGGTGATTTCCTGTCACCTTACGAGATATAGGAACATACATATGGCACGGTTGGCTATATTTGCTATCATGGAAAAGAACCTGTCTTAATTTGAAATGAAGACCGGGCGGAGGCTTGCCGGTTTGCAGTGACTCCATCTATGTCGCTTAAGGACTGAATCTTGAAGCCTTTCCTGTTCATGTTGAATGCATGCCTCTCTCTTAGTTGGCCATGTCCAAAGACCGACCACTGAAGCTGAGTAGCTCACCTTAGGCCAGGAGTCAATAAGTATAAAGTACGCCTCAGAAGGGAGCCGTAGGCAGTGAGTCCAAGGGCAGGTGATTTAAAAGTCCTGATCAGTCCTAGCAGAAGGGTAATCCCTGAGAGCGCTGGCGCTGATCGAACCCGCGAATTTGGTTCCTGAGTTGTACCAAAGGTGACCCACGGCTACCCTTGCAAAGTATGCCAGGGTGAGAGTTAGGAATACCCCCTCAGCTGAGTTATAATTCGATTCGAGTCACCGTCTCTCCCGGTTAGTGAGAACTTGACAGGCTTATCTCTAAAGTAGATACACTAAATAACATAATGGTTCAGAAATGAAGATATAATGATGATAGCCTTATTATACCTGCTATGGTTAATATTGTTTGCTCCTAATAAGTGAGTGCTCTAGTATAGGTGCAAATCTAGTGGACAGGTAAATGATGATAAACTTGATGCGAAGTTTGAATTGGTTACTATATCCATAAGCTCTTTTATGCAACTATGTCCAGCTAGCCCACCTCATAAGCCTTGCATGACCCTTGGTGTCTTTTATTTCTGGTTTTGATGGATAAGTCTAGCTGAGTACCTTCTCGTACTCAGGGTTTATCTCCCACCTATTGCAGATGACCAGTTCTACTTTGGTTGCTGCAAGTATTGCCTTCTCCCGACTGAGGATGAAGACTAGACCATTGGGCGCGGTCTCTCCTAGTTCTCATACCTGAAGATGCTTTTATGGGACATGACTAAGGTCTGGCAATGTATTTGAAACTATAAAGTTATGTACTAAACTATGTTGCTTCCGCAAAATTTGAACTTGGTTTGTAATATTTTATTTGAACTCTGATGGATGTAATCCGAATGCTACTTGTGAAATGTTGTAACGAATGATGTGTTGTGTTGAATCACTATGGTCTTGGTTTGCATATCGAGAGTTGGTTGAAATCCTTCATGATTTCCGGACTACTGGGATTATGGGAGCTTAAGTACAGGAATTTGATCACTTCGGTGATTGTTTTTGTACTTACGTTCTTATGATTTGGTCGGTTCTGTTACAGCTACACCTGCACCACTATAGAAGAGAGGAGGAGGAGGCAAGGGAGAAGAGAGGAGAAGGGGAGAAGAGAGGAGGAGAAGGAGAAGGAAGGTGCCAGCCTAGGCCCGTCGACCCTCACGCCGCTATGGTTGTCGCCACCGTCGTTGCCGACCCTCGTTGCTGCCATTCTCATCGCAAAGGTATGCCCTACACCTATAGTAGTTAGTAGTAGTACTTAGTAGTGTTAGTAGTAGTTAGTAAGTAGTAGTAGTTAGTAGTTAGTAGTGTTAGTAGTATTGTTAGTAGTAAGTAGTGATAGTAGTAGTGTTAGTAGTAGTAGTGTTAGTGTTGGTAGTAGTTGTAGTGGTAGTAGTACTTTTTGTTGTACTACCTTCGATACTTTCATCTGCATGGAAAGAGAACTAAAGTACATGGCTCGTCTTGGTATATACATGTTTGTTGGCCTTCGTGCCTATGTTTGATATATATGTGGTTGTTGGCCATCGTGCCTACGTTTCTTGTAGGTTTTGGAAACCTCCCCGTGCAGGGGAGGTGCTGCCGAAATTTTCAATGGATTCTAACCTATTGCCTTTTTATGTAGGAGAAGGACCCATGGGAGGGACTTGGCAACCCCGATTGTCTTCGTCGGCGCTGCTGGTCTGCCTACACCGCATCGCCTCGCCACTGCACCGAAAACGCCACTGCCCCTGCTAGCCTGACTCCACTGCCACCCTAGGTATAACCCCCTCCTCCTTTGCATGCATGTTTTATATGGTCACGTAGCCTAGTTAGGCGTCTCCCAGTTCGAAAGAGATATGGTCGGAGGTATGCAGATCTTTGCATATCTGCGACTGTATCTCTTTCGGATTGTCCACGTATTTTGGATAGCCCGCGGATGCATAGATGAGGTTAGTTTCCATGGTTCACTCCGGTCTGAGTCAGACTTTTGGCATCACCTCCCTGTTGTTCTCCGGATACACACTCTCCCTTGTAGGATGTGTATCGGGAGAACAGCGGGGAGGTGTGTGGCAGAACCTCCTAAATTATAGGACCCACATGCACCTGTCACTGTCCAACAACCTCTGACAACCGTACATATGTTCCTGGTAACTTAAGAAGACTGTCGGGTGTCCTCGGGGAACCCTGAATCATCCATGATTTCCGAGCAGAATCCCATTACAGAGTCATTATAGTATTACAACATTTATTCAAATTTATACATCAAAGTAAAAACAGCGGAAGTCTTACAATAACTTAGTTTATAAACCAGTGGTTTCAAACCTTACAAACTAAGTTCGATAAGTAATACAAAACATAGTAGTGGAGTGGTATTATAACATAATACAAACACACAATATAAGTATCCTGCCCAAGGATCACACATTCACTTATCGTCATCGACCTGAACAACAGTCATGCAGCACGATCCAAAATAGATTTGCTCATGAGGCTCACCTACAACAAGGGTCAACGAACCCTGAGTACAAAAGTACTCAACAAGACTTAACCAAAATAAGAACTAATAAACTCAGGAATGCAGGCTCAGGAATTCAAGGTATAGCTTTAGCAATACTCAAAGTTATTTTGCGTAAAAGCTCTTTAATAAAATTCTTTATTTCAACATATAAAACTTTATAAGAACCACATATGAATCTACCATGATCCGTAATGAGATCATGAACTTCATATCCAACATCTTCTCAAACCATCCTTAAGTTCCTAGTTATTAATACTACGATGATGAACAGAGAAGTGAGTCTCCATAACCGAGGAGCAACGATGATTCGAACCGATTATAACCTAGCTGGGAATTCCAGACCACATGACATATGCAGGTCCCTGACCTACATATACCAACCTACTCTCGGATCCTCTAAAACAAGAATGGGTCCGCGCCACCCGAGAATACAGTACTCCACCAATCCAGCCCATTACCACGTGGGTACACGCTATTCCCGCCATCTCTCCACTCCTAGTGTGCGAGTAGCCATTCTCGTAATAGAATCGCCAAGTTAAGGCTTACCGGAGTATGTGGTTAGTACTACAAAGTCTCACCACACACAGTTCAGCAACGGACGGACCTTAATCGACATAGGCGGAAAGAACCCGCTCACAAGACCTCCACGTCTTGTGGCTCTCACATACCAAATCCACCCGGTCAAGATTTATTACTTCATATTCTCATATCTCAAGATAACATAAGTAACCAAAGATCCATTTAACACCTGCTGGTGATAGGTAATCACCTGACTTTGATCTGTCTAAGCATGGCTAAGCATAACTAGACATTTATGACGTAAAACTGGTAACAAGGTGGATACGAAAAAACAATGTTGGTAATGAACCAATTAGGCTTTTACTTAACTCCTAATCACTTAATGTAGTATAGAAAAGCAAAAGCGAAATTATTTTGTAAAACACAAGGTAGGGTTGTATGCATTCAGGGCTTGCCTTCGTTGACGGAAAAGTCCAGTTCCTGCGACGTTTCACAAGTATTCAATCCGACCTCAACAGACGGATTAACCTCCTCTACAACTTGATTAACTACCATGTGTTCACCTTCGTTCACTACACGTAGTAACAATGCCATGTTTAACATGATGCGGAATACGAAACATGATGCTCGATGATAGATGCAAAAGTTAACAACTGGAATACAACTTTTCTTTGCGGTACAGTTGCAATTCAAACTAACTAGACCTTTTCGCAACACCTAAATCAATTACCAAGAATCATTACCAACTAATGACCCAAGGACATCACTCAATCAAAAATTCAAACAAAACCTAAATCATTAAAGGTTACTATTTGCTTTTATGAATTAATTAATTAATTAAGAATTATGAAATAAATCAACTTATTCTATTTGAGCTCAAAATTTTAGTAAAGGTTCATCACATGATAAGTAAGTGGCAAAACAAATTTCATAATTTTTGGACAATTAAATAAGCCTAGAAAAATCATGGAAATCTATTTATTAATAAATTAAGCAATTTTCATTACATTAAAAAAGTACTATAAATCAATATTTCATATTTTTCCTAAATAATATACATCACAGAGAGTCACACAAAAAATTTTATAATTTTTGGAGGTCTAAATAATTCTACACAAAAATAACAAAAGCATACACTATTCATTCATTTCAGAAAATAGAAAAAAAAATCTATATGAACGCTGAGTCACTGACATCGGGTCCCACCTGTCATCCCTAACCTCTCGCGCTGACCACGGCAGCGACGATGCTGACTGATGCTAACTCACCAGCGGTGAGCCAAACAGCGACGGCCAAGGTACCAAAACAACCACCGTGACTAGGCGCATCGACTAACGTCCCTACTTGCACCAATTACGGCCCTATGCTAGCTCAACACCAGCCATGGCAGACGCGGCGGCTCGATGACACGACACCAATGATAGGAGACTAGTAGAAATCAAATACATAGCTCAGGAAGCATCAGTAGCATACCCCGAACTTGTTGAAGCAAAGAACGAGACTAGAGAAGCAACGACGACATGGGTCGACGTTCACGGTGATCGCGGCGGAGCAAGGCATGTCGGTGACGGGGTTTCGGCGACTGTAGTGGACAAAACAATAAATCACGAGGCATTTAGCACCACGGCATTGAGACAAAGCCGTAGGTACACCAATTAAGGGCAACGGCTCACCGGAGGACGCTAGGCCTGCGGTGGAACAGAATCTCTAGTGAGGCTGTCGGCCAGCGAGGAAGAAGGGTTGCTAGCGGTAGTTCCCTAGACGGAATCAGACTGACCACAGTAGGATGGCTAGGCGTGCAAGGAGTAGGTGCAAAACTAATGGATGCTTTGCTGCTGACTGGCAGAGGCACTGGTTCAACGACTGAGGGCTCGCCTGGAGATGAGCAAGAGCGACTGGGAAAAACAGAGCAGCGAAGGGAAGGTCGACGACGACGTCTCGGTATTTATAACGCGGCTCAGAAGCTCAAGGAAGCCACAATGACGGAGCCTTTCCCTATGCTAGCGCGACTGCCATAGACAGGCCACGATGCGCCTGGAAGCAAACCGAAGGTCGCCGGCGGTGTAGCAAGAGCGGTGAGCACTGTTCCACTTAATTACAGAATTGCCATTCGTGTTCAAATTCAAATTACTCCCAAATTTGTATAACAACTCAAAAATCTCCAAAAATAAAAGTTGTTCAAAATCCAAAGTTCTACAACTTTGCTTTAATAACCAACCCCTAATTCGGTCTACATTTTGAAATGAACTTTTGAATTCAAATAGGGGACATTTACCGAATTACGCCTTTTTGAATTACTTCAAATTTTTCATAACAACTTCGAAAACTCCAAAAACAAACTTTGTATAACTTGACAAGCTCTACACTTTTGCTTTTGGGCTCAACCCCAAAATGTGCTTAGATTTTGAAATGAGTTTTCAGGGTAGGGTTTAAATGCTAAAAATCAAGGTTTTCTCGAAAATTTAAATCCAAACCAAATTTTGAACTTGATTCAAACAATTCAATTCAACACTCATAACATAAATGTAAACTTATTTTAGTGAATGCATATCAAAGTTTGCAATATGACTAATGCCTTGCAATGCACATGATGACATGTCCTGTTTTTAATATTTAAACACCCGGGGTGTTACAATCCTTCCCCCTAAAAGAAATCTCGCCCCGAGATTCAAAGCCATAGAGTAAGTAATGAAAAAGGAAATGTGTTAGTCGAAAAACATCCAAAACTTGTCCATAAAACAGCTGAGGTTCCTTTACAAGTATGATTCTTAACAACCTAGCTCAACTAACATTACTCTATATTAATGCAAGAAACTCTGGAAAATTTTCTAATAAGTAATCTTCTGATTCCCAAGTAGCTTCTTCTTCTGAATGTTGATTCCATTGTATCTCGTAGAACTTGACTGTCCTTCTTCGAGTAACACGATCTTTCTGATCCAAAACTCAGATAGGATATTCGGAATAAGTCAAATCTAGTTCAAGTTCCACTCCTTCAACCTCAACATTCTGCTCAGGCACTCAGAGACACTTCTTCAATTGAGAAACATGGAACACATCATGTACAGCTGCGAGATGTTCTGGTAATCTCAAGCGATATGCCACTTTTCCATACCTCTCCAAAATTTGAAATGGTCCAATATATCAAGATGCTAACTTTCCTTTAACACCAAAACGGGTAACTCCCTTCATTGGTGATACTTTCAGATATACAAAATCTCCTTTGTTAAACACCAATGGTCTACGTCGTCTATCTGCATAACTCTTTTGTCAGGATTGAGCTATCTTCAAATTACTTTGTATTTGCTTAACCTTGTCTTCTGTTTCTTTCACAAGGTCGACCCCAAAGAACCTTCTTTCTCCTAGGCTCAGACCAACTCAACGATGTTCTACATCTACGACCATAGAGTGCTTTAAATGGAGCCATTCTAATGATTTCCTGATAACTATTGTTGTATGAAAACTCGACCAAAGGTAAGCATTTGTCCCACTTATTGGAATAGTCAAGGACACAACACCTTAACATATCTTCAAGCACTTGATTGATCTTTCAGTTTGTCCATCAGTCTACGGATGATAAGCTATACTATACAGGAGCTTGGTACCCAATGAAGAATGCAAGTGTTTCCAAAAGTTGGAGACAAACTGTGTACCCCTATCTGACACAATAGTCTTGGGTACTCCATGGAGACTCACAATTTGCTCTAAATACATCTTGGCATACCGTATAGTGGGATATGTATTCTGAACTGGAAGAAAATATGCTGACTTGGTTAGTCGATCTATAATAACCCATATTGAGTCAAATCCCTTTGATGTCTTGGGTAGACCAACAATAAAGTCCATACTTATGTCCTCCCACTTCCAAGATGGAATAGGTAATGGTTGTAATTCACCAGCAGACCTCAAATGTATAGCTTTCACCTTTTGACAAGTATCACACTTTGCTATATATCTAGCAATCTCTATTTTCATTTTAGTCCACCAAAAGCTTTGCTTCAAGTCATGGTACATCTTGTTGCTTCCCGGATGGATAGATAACCTCATAGCATGTGCCTCTTCTAGAATTAACTACCGCAACTCAGGAACCTTTGGTACCACCAGGCGATCCTTGAACCATAACACACCTTCATCATCTATGCTAAAGCATTCTGCTTTTCCATTCCTGACCCTTTCTTTGATATGGGCTATACCCTTGTTTTCCTTCTGAGCAGCAATAACTTGATCTTGAATAGTGGCTTCAACAATTATGTTGGTCAAACTACCTTGTTGAATTACTTCTACATTCAACTTCTCCATCTCTTGACATAAAGTCAGACCCATTGTTCTTACTGTCAGGCAATTGCAATAACTTTTGCGACTGAGGGCATCTGCAACCACATTTGCTTTACCGAGATGATAATGTACTTCCAAGTCATAATCTTTAATCAGTTCTAACCATCTTATTTGTCGCATATTCAACTCTGACTGAGTAAAGATATACTTTAAGCTCTTGTGGTCTGTATAAATATGGCATGTATTACCAAGCAGGTAATGACGCCAAATCTTCAGAGCATGGACCACAGCTGCTAATTCCAGATCATGAGTTGGATAGTGTTCTTCATGTTGCTTAAGTTGCCTGTATGCATAGGCAATGACTCGGCCTTCTTGCATCAACACACATCCAATACCAATACCTAAAGCATCACAATAAACATCAAACAGCTTCTCGATATCAGGTTGGGCTAATACTGGTGCAGTGGTCAACAGTCTCTTTAAGGTCTAGAAAGCCTCTTCACAATCAGATGACCAGACAAACTTGGCTTGGTTCTTTAACAACTCAGTTATGGATTTTGATACTTTAGAGAAATATGGAATAAACCGACGGTAATACCCCGCCAATCCCAGAAAACTCCGTACTTGATGAACTATGGTTGGCGGTTTCCAATCAAGCACATCCTTCACTTTGCTTGGATCAACTGCAATGCCTTCCGCTGACAAGACATGTCCAAGAAATTGTACTTTCTTAAGCCAAAAATCACACTTGCTGAACTTGGCATATAGTTGATGTTCTCTCAAGCGGGTCAGAACAATTCTGAGATGTTCTGCATGTTCTTTCTTATTCTTGGAATATACTAGAATGTCATCAATAAACACCACTACAAACTTGTCTAGCTCAGGCATGAATACCGAATTCATTAGATACATGAAATGTGCTGGAGCATTTCTCAAACCAAAAGACATTACCAAGTATTCATATAATCCATATCTTGTGGTAAATGCCGTTTTGGGAATATCTTTAGGCTTTATCTTGATTTGGTGATATCCTGACCTCAAATCTATCTTGGAGAAAACTTTGGCTTCAGCCAATTGATCAAAAAGCAAATCTATCCGAGGTAAGGGATACTTATTCTTGATGGTCACTTCATTCAACGGACGATAGTCGACACATAACCTCAGGGTCTCATCTTTCTTTTTCACAAAAATTGTCGGACATCCCTAAGGTGATGAACTAGGTTGGATAAACCCCTTCTCAATCAATTCTTGCAACTGAGTCTTCAAGTCGGCCAATTCCTTAGGTGGCATCCTATAAGCTTGTCGAGAAATCGGAGCTGTTCTAGGTTGCAACTCTATGTTAAACTGTATATCCCTATCAGGTGGTAGACTGGGTAAATCTTCAGGAAACACATCTAGAAATTCACACACTACCGGGATATCTCTAATCTCTTTGACAACAGTTGCACAAACCTTGCCCACTAATCTTCTTAAGGTTGGAAGTTGGATGAGAAGTTGAGAATTACTATCAGGCAAACTCACCCTTAATGTCCTATTCAAAGCATCTATAACAGCCTTATGCTGATACATCCAATTTATTCCCAAGATTATATCTATATCCTGATCCTTAAGGATAATCATGGTAATGGGAAAATATGCCCACCCAGGTTTACGGGTACCTGGTATACCATTTCCTTAGTACATAGACATCCCCCGGGCGACTGTATAAAGAAACTTTCCTTTGTTGCCCCAATTGAAATTTCATACTTCACGACAAATGTTCTATTGATGAATGAATGCGATGCGCCAGAATCAAAAAAGTATAATTGCAGGATGATTGGCGACAGGAAACATACCCATCATCACTGGCTCCCCTTCTAGAATTTCCCTAGCTTGAATATAGAACATACATCCTGTCTTCCTCTCATCTTTGCCCTTCTGAGCATTCTGATTGGGGTTCTTGTTTGGTGCCTGACCCTATTGTTGATTGGCAGGGGCCTTCTGATAATTTTGATTAGTCTACCTAGGATACGAACATTCCCTAGAGAAATGACAGGTCCTTCCACAATTGTAACATGGATAATGTTGACCCTAGGACATTGGAGCATTACCACCTGGAGCATTGGTCTGTTGAGAATTTGGGTAGGTTATAGCAGGACGAACATTTGACTGTTGCCCAGCTTGGGACTACGGCGAACGATAAGGAGGATGATTATGATTTACTGGATGATAAATCACCCTCTACATCTTTTGATTTCCCCCAAAAGATCCATACGGCATACTCTTTTTCTTTTTGAGCTCCTTATGCTGCCTATACTTTGCCTCTGAAGCAATTGCAATATTAACAGCCTCATGATAAGTAACATTAGTACAAGTTGTCATCATTGTCTGTAGCTTGGTATTCAGACCTCTCATAAACCACCTCTTCTTCTTAGCATCAGTATTGACATGTTCAGATGCATATTGTAACAGGTGATTGAATCTTCCCACATACTGCATCACGGTTTGATCCCCTTGCTTCAAAGCAAGGAATTCATCCAGCTTCATAGCCATAACTCCTTTAGAGATATAATGGGCTCTGAAGGTAGTACGGAACTTAGCCCAAGTTATTGGAATGCCAGCTGGTTGCATAGCCACTAAGTTTTCCCACCAAGCACTTGCTGCTCCTCGAAGTTGCTGGGCGGCAAACGCAGGTTTCTGATATTTCGTGCATGGAATAAGATCAAATTTTTGCTCCATGGTTTGAAGCCAATCATCAGCCTCTAATGGTTCATCTGCCTTGGTGAACACTAGTGGTCTTGTGTCTGTAAAATTAATATATGTAGCCTCCTGTCTGTTATGGTGGCGACCACAGTTTCCTTGCATTTGATTCTGATTACTCTGAGCCATCTCATGAAGCAAATGAGAATTTTCAACCGTCACATTGACAAGTGCGGCTATAGCATCAACCATATTTGTTGGAATTGGTGGCAGATCTGGAATACCGCTCTCATCTTGTGAGGTACTAGGAATATACGATCCCCACATATGACGCATCTGCTCATAACAAACCAAACTTTATTCACAAGTCTTTATTGAATTGCACAAAAGCTTACTCCTAGACACATTACATAGAGTTTACTAATATAACACAAACCCACATGAACCTAAACAAAACTACTTAACTTTAACTAGAACTAACTATTATACAACTCTACTCCTTTCCTCGATTACTTCAAACTTTAGGCTCAGTATCCATTCCGGAAATATTACCGCCTTCATTATCACTTTCATCGATCATTACTAATTCTTCAGGATCTTCTTCTTCTTCCTCTTCTGATTCGTCATCATCGGCAAGGATGACACCGGGGTCCATGATATCAGCTTGGGGTTCATGATTTGGATCTAGGAGATTACTTAGCCTATGAACTTCCTCAAGTCAGATAAGTATTATGTTCTTCTAAATCTTCCACATAGAATTCTAGCTCATGAGTCCTAGCTCTAGCTACATTTTCCCTATGCCAAGCTTCATTCCTTCCTTCCACCGTATGAACTAACATACGTTCTTAGTTTCGGATGCGCGGTGGTGAGACACCTCAATTGATTCTGTAATTCTCCTACCTGTATGGCATTCAAAGCCCTATCTCTAGTAGCTTGTGCTAACTCTACAGAAATCCTCTGTATCTCTACCTGAGGATCAGGCCTAGAGCTGCTACTGCTAGCACCATCATTACTAGGGGCAAGTTGGTGATGAGGAACTCCTTTGTGTCCAGTGGACTTACGGGGCGTCATCTTGGTACGAGCCATACTATAGGAAGCCAATTTAATCCAAGTAAGACCATTTGATTAAAGTCTAAAGAGCAGCTAGGATGGATTACATTACTCAAACCAGACTCACTACTCAACTCTAGACTCAGAGGTGAAGGAAGTAACGAGTGAATTAATTATGATGCATGAATTGTTCTTACGAACAAAATCATCAAAGCTTATAATGCACATAAACAACATTTGTTTTTATATAGGGCATAGTAAGATTACTACTCCACCACACAAAACCTTTTTAATCAAATAAGGAATGATGAGAAAGAAATAAGATAAGTCAGAAGCAATTTGGACCAAATTAACAAGTTAAGTTTAGTCATCCCAAATTGTTTTGAAATTTTTGTAAACCAATACGATAAAGACTTTGTAACGATTGTGCTCTGATACCATTTTGTGGCAGAACCTCTTAAATTATAGGACCCACATGCACCTATCACTGTCCAACGACCTCTGACGACCGTGCATATGTTCCTGGTAACTTAAGAAGACTGTCGGGTGTCTTCGGAGAACCCCGAATCATCTACGATTTCTGAGCAGGATCCCATTACAGAGTCATTGTAGTATTACAATATTTATTCAAATTTATACATCAGAGTAAAAATAGGAGAAGTCTTACAATAACTTAGTTTACAAACCAGTGGTTTCAAACCTTACAAACTAAGTTCGATAAGTAATACAAAACATAGTAGTGGAGTGGTATTATAACATAATACAAACACATAATATAAGTATCCTACCCAAGGATCACACATTCACTTATCGTCATCGACCTGAACAACAGTCATGCAGCACGATCCAAAATAGATCTGCTCATGAGGCTCACCTACAACAAGGGTCAACGAACCCTGAGTACAAAAGTACTCAACAAGACTTAACCGAAATAAGAACTAATAAACTCAGGAATGCAGGCTCAGGGATTCAAGGTATAGCTTTAGCAATAATCAAAGTTATTTTGCGTAAAAGCTCTTTAATAAAATTCTTTATTTCAACATATAAAACTTTATAAGAACCACATATGAATCTAGGCATGATCCGTAATGAGATCATGAACTTCATATCCAACATCTTCTCAAACCATCCTTAAGTTCCAGTTATTAATACTACGATGATGAACAGAGAAGTGAGTCTCCATAACCGAGGAGCAACGATGATTCGAACCGATTATAACCCAGCTAGGAATTCCAGACCACACGACATATGCAGGTCCCCAACCTACATATACCAACCTACTCTTGGATCCTCTAAAACAAGAACGGGTCCATGCCACCCGAGAATACAGTACTCTACCAATCCAGCCCATTGCCATGTGGGTACACGATATTCCCGCCATCTCTCCACTTCCAGTGCGCGAGTAGCCATTCTCGTAATAGAATCGCCAAGTTAAGGCTTACCGGAGTATGTGGTTAGTACTACAAAGTCTCACCGCACACAGTTTAGCAATGGATGGACCTTAATCGACACAGGCGAAAAGAACCCGCTCACAAGACCTCCACGTCTTATGGCTCTCACATACCGAATCCGTCCAGTCTAGATTTATTACTTCATATTCTCATATCTCAAGATAACATAAGTAACCAAAGATCCATTTAACACCTATCGGTGATAGGTAGTCACCCGACTTTGATCTGTCTAAGCATTGCTAAGCATAACTAGACATTTATGACGTAAAACTGGTAACAAGGTGGATACGGAAAAACAATGTTGGTAATGCACCAATTTGGCTTTTACTTAACTCCTAATCACTTAATGCAGTATAGAAAAGCAAAAGCAAAATTAATTTGTAAAACACAAGGTAGGGTTGTATGCATTCGGGGCTTGCCTTCATTGACGGAAAAGTCCGGTTCCTGCGACGTTTCACAAGTATTCGATCCAACCTCAATAGACGGATTAACCTCCTCCGCAACTTGATTAACTACCACGTGTTCACCTTCATTCACTACACGTAGTAACAATGCCATGTTTAACATGATGCGGAATACGAAACATGATGCTCGATGATGGATGCAAAAGTTAACAACTAGAATACAACTTTCCTTTACGGTACAGTTGCAATTCAAACTAACTAGACCTTTTCGCAACACCTAAATCAATTGCCAAGAATCATTACCAACTAATGACCCAAGGACATCACTCCATCAAAAATTCAAACAAAACCTAAATCATTAAAGGTTACTATTTGCTTTTATGAATCAATTAATTAATTATGAATTATGAAATAAATCAACTTATTCTATTTGAGCTCAAAATTTTATTAAAGGTTCATCACGTGATAAGTAAGTGGCAAAACTAAATTTCATAATTTTTGGACAATTAAATAAGCCTAGAAAAATCATGGAAATCTATTTATTAATAAATTGAGCAATTTTCATTACATTCAAAAAGTACTTGTAAATCAATATTTCATATTTTTCCTATATAATATACATCACAAAGAGGTCACACAAAAATTTTATAATTTTTGGAGCTCTAAATAATTCTACACAAAAATAACAAAAGCATACACTATTCATTCATTTCATAAAATAGAAAAATTTCCATATGAACGCTGAGTCACTGACATCGGGTCCCACCTATCATCCCTAACCTCTCGCGCTGACCACGGCAGCGACGACGCTGACCGACGCTAACTCGTCGGCGGTGAGCCCAACAGCGACTGGCCAAGGTACCAAAACAACCACCGTGACTAGGCGCATCGACTGACGTCCCTACTTGCACCAATTACGGCCCTATGCTAGCTCAACGCCAGCCATGGCGGACGCGGCGGCTTGGCGACACGACACCGGTGATAGGAGACTAGTAGCAATCAAATACATAGCTTAGGAAGCATCAGTAGCATACCCCAAACTTGTTGAAGCAAAGAACGAGACTAGAGAAGCAACGGCGACACGGGTCGACGTTCACGGTGATCGCGGCGGAGCAAGGCTTGTCGGTGATGGGGTTCCAGCGACTGCAGTGGACAAAATGATAAATCACTAAGGTATTTAGCACCACAGCATCGAGACAAAGCCGTAGGTACACCAATCAAGGGCAACGGCTCACCGAAGGACGCTGGCCGCGGTGGAACAGAATCTCTAGTGAGGCTGCCGGCCGCGAGGAAGAAGGGTTGCTAGTGGCAGTTCCTAGCGGAATCAGACGACCACAGTAGGATGGCTAGGCGCACAAGGAGTAGGCAAAACTAATGGATGCTTTGCTGCGATGGCAGAGGCACTGGTTCGACAATGAGGGCTCGCTGGAGATGAGCAAGAGCGATGGGAAAAACAGAGCAGCGAAGGGAAGGTCGACGACGGCGTCTCGGTATTTATAACGTGGCTCAGAAGCTCAAGGAAGCCACAATGGAGCCTTTCCCCATGCTAGCGCAACGCCATAGACGGCCACGACACACCTGGAAGCAAACCGAAGGTCGCCAGCGGTGTAGCAAGAGCGGTGAGCACTATTCCACTTAATTATAGAATTGCCATTCATGTTCAAATTCAAATTACTCCCAAATTTGTATAACAACTCAAAAATCTCCAAAAATAAAAGTTGTTCAAAATCCGAAAGTTCTACAACTTTGCTTTAATAACCAACCCCTAATTCAGTCTACATTTTGAAATGAACTTTTGAATTCAAATAGGGGACATTTACCGAATTACGCCTTTTCGAATTACTTCAAATTTTTCATAACAACTTTGAAAACTCCAAAAACAAACTTTGTATAACTTGACAAGCTCTACACTTTTGCTTTTGGGCTCAACCCCAAAATGTGCTTAGATTTTGAAATGAGTTTTCAGGGTAGGGTTTAAATGCTAAAAATCAGGGTTTTCTCGAAGATTTAAATCCAAACCAAATTTTGAACTTGATTCAAACAATTCAATTCAACACTCATAACATAAATGTAAACTTGTTTTAGTGAATGCATATCAAAGTTTGCAATATGACCAATGCCTTGCAATGCACATGATGACATGTCATGTTTTTAATATTTAAACACCCGGGGTGTTACAAGGTGCTGCCGAAATTCTGTCTCGGATAGGAGCGGAGCATTGAAACTGACCTCATCTATGCATCTGCGAGTGGGATTAGGACCTATCCTCACCTATTAGATGGTAGGAACGCTGTGCAGATGCAATTGTTGGTTATATTACTCGCTTATATGCCAGAGGATGGAGAACCGTGATTGGATGTACTCGGGCCACGCAAGTATGACCCCAGAATGGATGACTAAGACTAATGCTTTCTTGGAGCATTCATTTGGTGAGGCTGCTAGAGGGTCGAGTCGGATGCCGTGTCCCTGCAGCAAATGTGACAACCGTGTAAGAAAGAATAGGAAGAATGTGGGGGAAGATCTTTGCAAGTATGGATTCACGCCAAACTATACCTGCTGGATCCACCATGGTGAAGCCAATCGTATTAGAGAGGAGGTGGTGAGACCACGCCTCGAGGCTTTTGATGGAGATGCGAGGGTAGCAGACTGGATGGATGACTTTCAGGCGGCACGGTTCGGTGAAGGATTAGAGGACGAGCCAGAGGAATCCGCAAAGGCGTACTATGATATGCTGTCTTCGGCACAGAAGCCCCTTCACGAAAAGATAATGGTTTGCACAACTAGGATGCCATTGGACGCCTAATGGCGTTCAAGTCGCAGTGTAGCATGAGTCGAGACAACTTCGATGGTATGTTGGCAGTTGTTGGATCCCTACTTCCAGAGGGTCACATTCTGCCAAAGAACTTGTATGAGTCACAGAAACTTCTTCGTGCCCTTAAGATGCCGTATGAGCACATCCATGCTTATTCGAATGGCTACGTCCTATTTAGGAAAGATCATGAGAAAGCAACGCACTGTCCAAAGTGCAAATCCTCTAGGTATCTAGAGGTCAACACTAGTGATGGCAAGAAGGAACAGATTGGTATCCCCACGAAGGTCCTACGGTACCTTCCTGTCATACCGAGGATCCAACGGCTGTACATGACAGAGGAGTCCGCTGAAACAGATGACATGGCAAAAGATACAATGCTAACAAGATGGTACACCCATCGGATGGCGATGCATGGACCCATTTCGATGGCATACATCATGGTAAAGCTGAGGAGGCTTGGAATGTACGTGTAGCGCTGGCAACAGATGGGTTCAACCCCTATGGATTGCTGGCGGCCCCGTACACTTGTTGGCCCATGTTCATGATCCCCCTCAATCTCCCCCCCCCCCTGACGTCATGTTTCAACCCAAGAATGTATTCTTGTCACTGATAATTCCTAGACACCCGAGGAACAAGATGGGTTTGTTCATGGAGCCTCTCATTGATGAATTGATCCTTGCTTGGGAAAAGGGGGTACTAACATACGACCGAGCTACAAAGAAGAACTTCACAATGCATGTGTGGTACCACTACTCCCTGCATGACTTCCTGGCGTATGGCATATTCTGCGTGTGGTGTGTTCACGGGAAGTTCCCATGCCCAATATGCAAGACAGCTATGAGGTTCACTTGGCTGAAGAGGGGCGGCAAGTTTTCTTTGTTTGACCAACATCGTCAATTCCTCCCTCTTGACCATCCATTTAGATGAGGCATCAAGAACTTTAGGAAAGGGGTTCAAGTCACCGACCCTACACCTCAGATGATGACTGGTGCCAAGGTCCGTGCTGAGATAGAGGCTCTCAAAGATGATAAAGAGAAAGGTGGTTTTATTGGATATCGTGAGGAACACCAGTGGACTCATAAATCGGGCTTGACTAGGCTCCCCTATTTCAATGACCTTCTTGTTCCACACAACATTGATGTAATGCACACTAGAAAAGAATATCGCCGAGGTGCTTTTTGCAACACTCATGGACATTCCTGATAAGGCAAAGGACAACGTTAAGGCTAGACTAGACCTAGCAACGATGTGCGATAGGCCAAAGCAAGTGATGAAGCCTCCCGCGCTCGGCAAGAAATGGAGAAGGACTCTGGTCGATTTTGTCTTGAAAAAGGACCAAAGGAAGGAAGTACTACAGTGGATCCAGACGTTAATGTTCCCTGATGGGCATGCGGCGAATTTGAGTAGGGGAGTGAACTTGTTAACTATGCGAGTCTTAGGGATGAAGAGTCATGACTACCACATATGGATTGAGCGGCTCCTTCCTACGATGACCCGGGGATACGTCCCTAAGCATGTGTGGCGCGTGTTGGCAGAGTTGAGCTATTTCTTTCGCCAGCTTTGTGCCAAGGAGTTATCTCGGGGCGTGATTGATGACTTGGAGAAAGTGGCACCTATGTTGCTCTGCAAGTTGGAGAAGATCTTCTCACCTGGCTTCTTCTTGGTGATGCAGCATCTGATTTTGCACCTACCATACGAGGCACGAATAGGGCGTAATGTAACGATCTATCAGGCCTCACCTTGCAGGCCCACAAGGATGTGGAAATGGATGCTGAGTTGAAAGGGCTTGCCAAAGGCTTTGCCTACAAGGTCAAGTCATTCACCGTTTATGATGTGAATGGCTATCACTTTCACACCAGAAACTACGAGCGAAGTCGGCCCAATCGAAAAACCATGAATACCGGAGTTTGTATGCACCCAGCACCGAATGAGCGCGACTACTACGGTATAGTAGAAGAAATATACGAGCTCAATTTTGAGTGTCTGCAAAGCTCCTAATCAAGTCATATTCAAATGCCATTGGTTCGATCCTAATGTCACGAGAACATCCCCTGAGATTGGACAAGTCGAAATTCGATAGGATTCTGTCTATCAAGGAGAGGATGTCTATATTGTGGCTCAATAGGCCACGCAAGTTTATTATCTCCCATGGGCGTGCCAAAAAGACCCCAATCTTATCGGTTGGTACCTTGTGCAGTTGGTATCGCCGCATGGTAAACTGTCTGTCCCAAACGATGAGGATTACAACTTTGACCCAAACACACAGGAGTTCTATCAACCAGAGGGGCTAGAAGGGAGGTTTGACATAGACATGTTTTCGCTGATGGGCATGGAAGTAGACAATGACATTGATCAGGACGATGGAGATGAGGACAACGGAGAAGAGGTGCAAAATGCTAAGGACTTACAAATGCTTGAGCAATTATAGTTAGGCGATGACAATGATGACAACGATGGAGATGAGCCCGATTTACTTGACAATATTGATAGTGATGACGACACCTATGATCTAGCCATTGCCGATCGTGAAGAATATTTCTAATTCATGTAATACTATATTATTATTATTACTATTATTGCAATTATGTTTCGTTTATTTTGCATCTCTTTATAAGTACTTGTAATTTAACTGTGCTAATTGGTTTACTCTTTGAAATTGTAGGCACTCGACAAAATGCCAGGCGAAAGGTAGGCCTATCAGGGGGTCAACTCCCTCTACATCAGGGAGTGCTCACCACCCCATGCTGAGGAGGACCCCTTGTCAGAGCCACTGGCGAGGAGGACGAGGAGCGGCCACCCCCACGGTCCGTCCGAGGATGAGGGTGCAGTCGGCTGCCACCTCGTTGGTGGACGAGGACGACTAGGCGATGGGCCTACACATAGGAGGGGATGGCACTTCCTCTGACTCGTCGGACCATAGGGAGGCAATGATAGTGACACCTAGGGGGTTCCACTAGCACTGCCTCTGGCTCTACCTCATTCGAGAGTCTACTTGCTGCGGGCCCTCGCAAGCTCCCGGCACGGCCGATCCCACTTCACCGATGCCCGGTGATTCGACCCAGTGGCGACAAGTAAGTATTATTTCAGTACTATTTCATATGACATGTTGAAAATCGAACTACATCTCCACAATTCTTCTTAATGACTCTTGCAGCTAACTAGGAAGTTGTGTCCGGAACGGGCCGGCACATCAATGGCACCCTGGGCCTTCTGATTCGGTAGCACTACCCTGGCATGGTCACCTACGCCTCGGTGACTTTGCCGCCCTAGACATGGGACCACTTCTATGCCACCGAGGACAGCGAGTTTGGCAACGTTGCGGCGCGGATTAAGGCCGAGTTCTGGGTGAGTCTTCATCGCACTAAATTGGTCAATACTACATATTCATTGGTCGTTATTGAAATAATGAAACGATACATGATGTCTGTATGTAGGACTTCTTCAGGTGCGACAAAGGGTTTGAGGACCGGGCGGCGCGAGTGCAGGACAAGGTCTGTAGGTCCCGACTCTCGGACCTGTACTACAAGACACGGCTCTAGTGCATCATCAACTACAGCGTCGACGTCCTTGGTCAGGTGGTGAGGAAGGCCGATGCCAGGACCAGGAACCTCACCAAGGAGCAGTACCTCTTGGTAAGTACAAAACATTAATACTGACTCCTTCTATGAAGAATAGGTATGCTTCGTTTCATCTTCTGACATATCAATAACTTGATGGCATGCAGCAATGTCCTGATTGGTGCGCTAGGCACCGCCTCTGCTAGGAGGCCATTGTGGACAGGTGGCTCTCGGAGGAGTGGGCAGAGAAGCACAACATCCATCGAGACTGCCGCCTGCAGATGGGTGGGGCGCCACACCACCAAGGCAACTAGAGCCTCAGCGTGTACGCCCAGAATGGGTAATCTTCTTTGTGTTTTCTCTTTATTTATTTATTCTAACGCTCAATTCTCATTACTTGTAATCATCTTTGTGTTTTCCTCGCAGTCCTAGGTGCACCAAGGCCAGGAATGCAACGAGTTCATGGCGTACGCCCTGGCACACAAGGGCAAGGCGACGGCCCCGGAAGTCACCTACAACCCAGCGAATGGGCCCGAGGCGTACACCAGCGTGAGCATCCATAGCAAGCTTAGCGAGAACACCTCGGTGGCCCGTGAGCGCCATGGGGAGGACTTCGACCCGGCCACCCAGCCCTTGGGCACAGACCTCCTGATGAGGCTGGGAGGAGGGAAGCAGCACGGCTAGTACTGGATGGCGAACAGCACAGTCGACTCCGCCTCTGTTCCCAACCTCACCGACATTCGAGCAAGGAGCACTGAAGCTCCTCCCTCGCCATACGCTCTCGGCAGTAGAGCTCACAGCAGCAGATGGCGGAACTCTAGGTTAGTACTATTTTATTCGTCGTTCATTGCTTTTACATATCTACCTTGCCTTTGCATTGTTTAAACATTACGGGTGGAATGTTGCAGGCCGACTTGCGGAGGTTGGAGGCCCAGCAGGTGGCCTAGGCGAAGGCCCATCGGCTAGAGATGGAGGCTGTACAAGCCCAGAGGGCGGCCGAGACATAGAGCTTGCAGGACATGTTCAGCTTCATAGCGAGCCTTCAGACCTTGCTAGGTGTGGTCGTGCCCCAGTCGCTGCTCGCTCCAGTTGTGGCTCCTCCTCCTTCTGTAGGGACTCCGGTGAGTATATATGGTTGTTTATTCCTTTAGCTTGTGCGGCCCTCCTGTAGATACTCGTGAATTCGCTTATCCTTTGTGCAGCAATAGTCAGCGGGTTCAAACCCGACTCCTCAAGGTGGCCCTTCTCCATAGGCCGGGTGGACAACTGGCCCTCCTCAAGGTGGCAGTTCACACTCCGGGTGGGGAGGCTGGCAGTAGGTACCGTTTATTTGTTTCTTTTCATGTTGCATGGACTTGTGTTAGACTTAGCCTTATGTTGGACTACTACTAGAGACATATATATATTGTGATGGATATTATCATGGATGATGCGAATGTATGATGGATTATGGACAATGGATTTGTATGTGATGTATTATGGATGGTGGATGTGTATGTGATGGAATATGGATGTGTATGTGATATATCATGTGCTGTGTGTTGATATATATGTGATTTCTTTGTTTGCGCTGATGAAAAGCAAAAAACAAAAAAATAGCATTTTTCCCCTCTTTGTCGAGTGCCACACTCGGCAAAGAGGGCTTTGCCGAGTGCCGTGACCATGGCACTCGGCAAACCTAGGAACCAAAGACCCAGTTTTCCAGCTTTGCCGAGTGCCAGAGCCATGACACTCGGCAAAGATTTTTTTTTTAAAAAAGAAAAAATTTCTTTGCCAAATGCAAGAGTATGGCACTCGGCAAAGAATTTTCAAAAAAAAAGAAAAGTTCTTTGCCGAGTGCCGCTGAGGTGGCACTCAGCAAAGAGACCGTCAGATTTGACGTCGGTTTTTTTTTTTTTGCCGAGTGCTGACATGACAGTCGGCAAAGGCTTTACCGAGTGCCCGATATGTGGCACTCGGCAAAGAAACCTTTGCCGACGGGTTCTTTGCCGACTGCTCTTTGCCGAGTACGGCACTCGGCAAAGCCTTTACCGAGTGTATTTCAGGCTTTGCCGAGTGCCGCAGGCACTCGACAAATTACCGGTTTCCAGTAGTGATGGTTCATCTAAACCTTACCAAGAAATCGTACGGAGCAACTCAGAGACAGAATGATGCAGTTCCAGCCGCGTTTGAATACGAAATTATGTTCACTTTTGACTTTCTAAAACCATGGTTAGACTACTACAGTAGCTTTTTGTGCGTTTTTATCCAGCTCGTGCTCGCTTCACGTATTAACGCTCAAATAGATTTGTGTTTTATGGACTGTATTGATATATGCCCAAAATCTCAACATATATTTGCTACGTCAGGTGAATTGTGTGACTTACTCCCTCAGCAGTCAGCTCCCCTCACAAATAACTATCCTTTTGGAATGCCCCTGCAGTTAAGATTAGAATTATGACCATTTGAATATTTCAAATGAACTTTCAAAATGTTATGTTACAGTTTTTTTTAAAGTAGCTATAAATATTATAAATAATTTTAACACTATGAATTAATGTAAAAAGAAGCAGCGTCAGTTATCGACGACTGAAAGAAGTACTAAACAGTTTCACATGCACCTAAATACTTATTTTTCACACTAAAATTTGGCTTTTAGTATGCACTATGCAGTTTATATGTAAATGCAAAACTATATTGAAGACTATAAAATCAGTAGCATATACAACAAAAAAAACTCTTTAGAGAAAAGAATCTAATACCAGTTGTAAAAATATTTTTTTGAACAAAGACTAGCATGTGTTACACCCATCGAAAAATATAAACATATTTAATTTAATTTAAGAAATCCTAACTTTTCTTAAACAAAATACAGAGATGTACTTTGGACATAACCAACTATCTCTGTGAATGAACACTTGCACATGCTTCCCCAAGCTTTGAACTTCAAGAGACTAAGTTGGAAAATCTTAAAATTAATTAATAAAATCACCACAAGTGCCTCATTAACTTAATATATAGTTACAGTGCCTACCTGCCGAAACAAACAATTAGCAAAAAATCCTAACATATGTGCTAGGTTGCAGACTCACATTCAGATGGGTTCCACCAAAAAAAACAACTAACCAACTAAGCTAAACTTGTGAGTTCACAAATCCGAGTACGTAGGTTTCACCCAAGCAAACATAACCAGATGAGCATCTGGGTTGATCAGTTTTGCATGTAAGCCTAATTTTCATGTATATGTGTCAAACATTTAGTAATCATGATGTTTAATCTCTGCTGCCTATTATTAAAGGGAAGAAGGTTTCTTGGTCCATCATCCAACGAGGATGTGACAGACCCAATCTATTATATGCGCGTGCGAGGTAAAGTCGCGTGTTCAAGTATGGGATAGAGTCCGGCTCCAAAACGAATTAGAATATGGAGCATTTCCATGGTCTGTCACTCTCTTTACATGCTTCTATGAGTTAGAGTGTTCAACTAAGGTACAGAGTAGGATCCCATAAGAAATTGAATTGGAAAGCAATACATAATCATTGATAAACTCTAGGCCTCTTGTACCCGTATGAGTTACAGTCACTGCTGGAAACAGGGCTTTTGCCGAGTGTCAAAAACCGGACACTCGGCAAAGACCTTCTTTGCCAAGTGCCGCACTCGACAAAGAATTCTTTGCTGAGTGCCGGGCACTCAACAAAAAGGGCACTCGACAAAGGACTTCTTTGCCGAGTGTCAGGCTCTCGGCAAAAGCGCGGCACTCGGCATAGGCTGCCCCGCGTAACGGTGTTCGGCCACGTCCTTCTTTGCCGAGTGCCTGCGGTTAGGCACTCGGCAAATTTTTTTAGGAAATACTTTGTCGAGTGCCCCTGACACTGGCGCTCGGCAAAGATTTAATTTTTTTTTGAAATGTCTTTGCTGAGTGCCTAACAGCTTCAGCACTCGGCAAAGGGAGGAATTAAAAAAATTACTTTTTTTTAAATACCTTTGCCGAGTGCCCCTGTGAAGGCACTCGCCAAAGAGGAAATTTCTAAAAAAAATTCAAAAAACCTCTTTGCCGAGCGCCTTATTCTGGGCACTCGGCAAAGACCCCCTTTGCCGAGTGCCATGCCCTAGCGGTCGGCAAAGTTTGTTTTGTTTTTGGCCACCAAATTTTTTGTGCAGCCCTTTTAAAGTACCAGGAACTCTCGTTAGAATTTGGGAATTTTTTGTGGCTTTTTTATATATTTAGTTACTTTATTTCGTTTACTTGAATTTTTTTAAAATATAAATTTGAACTGCACGTGGTACGGATAATGGAATTTAATGATTCAAAAAATGATAGTCATCTTACTGAGTGTTGTGTGAGGTCGTATCCAGGAATAGATCCGAAATTTCGGACATCTTGTTCACGAAACATGACCACGAACTTGCGTGCGAAGTATTTTTAAATTCATAAAAAACAAACGAAGTCCTGAAAATCATAAAACTTATTGAGATGTCGTGATATCGTATGGGGAGGCTATGATAAAAAATTTGAGAAGATTTCGTGCACGTTGTCACGTACGATGCTTAAAAACCAGGACATCTCCACATGTAGAGATATCCTGGTTTGTAAGCATCGTATGTGACAACGTGCACAAAATCTTCTCAAATTTTTATCATAGCCTCCACATACGATATTACCACATCTCAACAAGTTTCATGATTTTCGGAACTTCGTTTACTTTTTATAGAATTTAAAAACACTTCGCACGCAAGTTTGCGGTCATGTTTCGTGAACAAGATGTTCGAAATTTTGGGTCCGTTCCTGGATACGGCCTCACACTACACTCAGTAACATGACTATCATTTTTTGAATCATTAAATTCCATTATTCGTACCACGTGTAGTTCAAATTTATATTTTTCAAAAAAATTCAAGTAAACAAAATAAAGTAACTAAATATATCAAAAAGCCACAAAAAATCCTCAAATTCTAACGAGGAGTTCTTGATACTTTAAAAGGGATGCACAAAAAATTTGGTGGTCAAAAACAAAAAAACTTTGCCGAGTGCCGGGGCATGGCATTCGGCAAAGGGGGTCTTTGCCGAGTGACAAGAATAAGGCGCTCGGCAAAGAGGTTTTTTGAATTTTTTTAGAAATTTTCTCTTTGCCGAGTGCCTTCACAGGGGGCACTCGCCAAAAGGTATTTCAAAAAAAATCTATGCCGACAGCTGGATCGGGGCACTCGGTAAAGTTGCCTCCTTTGCCGAGTGCCTCTCTGATCCGGCGCTCGGCAAAGGGACCGGGTGGGGGCACTTTGGCGAATTCGGCTGGGTAGTCTAAGCCAGACAGATAGCCCCTGCGTCGCCGCCTACCAACGCCGGACCGCCCCCGCACCGCGTGCCCCCTCCCCTCCCCGTGCGCCGCGCCCGCGCCCGCCCCCATGCCCGCCAGCCACCGGGCCACCGCCGACGCCATGCGCCGCCGCCCTTCCCCGCTTCGCATGCCACCCGCCGCAGCCCCTCCCCGCATCGCTTGCCTGGTGCCAGCCCCCACCCCTGCCAGCCCCTGCCCCCACGCACCCATGTGTGGTTGAGCGTGGCCAGCTCTGCCCACGCGTGGCCCACCAACGCCGGCGGGTGGAGGAGGGGAGGAGGATGAGGAGGGGTTATGAGGCGAGGAGGAGGCGAGGAGGAGGAGGAGGGGGGAGGAGGAGGGGAGGAGGAGGAGAAGGAGCCGGCCCTACCCTCGGCCACGCCCCGTGGACCGCCCGCCCCAATGCCGCCCATGCCTGACCCTGTTCCTGACTCCGGCAACCCCGACCCTGACGCTGCCTGCCCCTACCCCCTGGCGCCCGTCAGGTATGGCCTCTCTCTTGTTGTTGTCGTGGTAGTGATAGTTGTAGTAGTATTAGTTGTAGTAGTAGTGCTAGTGGTAGTAGTAGTATTAGAAGTAGTGGTAGTAGTAGTAGTAGAACTAGTGGTAGTAGTAGTAGTAGTAGTAGAACTAGTGGTAGTAGTTGTAGAACTAGTGGTAGTAGTAGTAGTAGAACTAGTGGTAGTAGTAGTAGCAATAGTGATAGTAGTGGTAGTAGAACTAGTGGTAGTAATAGTAGCAATAGTGGAAGTAGTAGTAGAAGTACTGGTACTACTTGGATATATTCTTCTGCATGGATTGATATTCAAACTACATGGCTTCTCTTGAGACATATGTGCTTGTCGGCCATCGTGTCATTGTTTTTGCTGGTTTTGGAAACCTCACCGTGCAGGAGAGGTTCTGCCGATTTTTTTTAAATGACATTATTTTGTTCCATTTTTGTAGAGAAGAGCCCGTCGGAGCCGAGTCGGAGTTCTCATCGCCGTGCCGGTCTGCCTGCACTGCGTCGCCTCGCCACTGCACCGACCCTGCCATGGCCCCGCTAGCCTGACTCTGCCGCCACCCTAGGTATAACCCCTCTTTTCTGTATCATGGTCATAGATTGCGTAACCCAGTTAGGCATCTTCCATTCGAAAGAGATACGGTTGGAGGTATGCAGATCTTTGCATATCTATGACCGTATCTGTTTCGGATTGTTCATGTTTTTTGGACAGCCCTGCGGATGCGTAGATGGGTTAGTTTCCATGGTCTGCTCCAGTTCAAGACAGAGTTTCAGCATCACCTCCCTGTTGTTCTCCGGATACACACTCTTCTTTGGCAAGACGTGTATCTGGAGAACAGCGGGGAGGTGCTGTCGAAATTCTATCTCAGATAGGAGTAGAGCATGGAAACTAACCTCATCTACGCATCCGTGGGTGGGATTAGTATCTATCCTCACCTATTAGATAGTAGGAACACCATGTAGATGCAATTGATGGTTACATTACTCACTGATACATATGTTAGAGGATGGATGACCGTTAGTGGATGTACACGGGCTGGAGAAGTCAGAGTGATTACACCTCGGAATGGATGAACAAGACCGATGCTTTCTTGAACAGTGCATTTGGCAAGGCTGCTAAAGGACATTGCCTAGTTTTATGTCCCTGTAGCAAATGTGGAAACAGGAGAAGGGTAAACAAGGTGGAAATGAGTAAACATCTTGTGAAGAATGGATTTACACCAGACTACACCCAGTGGGTCCACCATGGTGAAGCCCATCGTATGAGAGAGGAGGTGGTGAGACCACGGGTGGAGGCTTTTGATGCTGATGCTGGGGTATCAGACATGTTAGATGACTTTCACCAAGGACAGTTCGATGAGGGACGTGAGAAGGAGGAGATGGAGGTAGCCGCATAGGCGTTCTATCACATGATGGACTCGGCACAGAAACCCCTTCACGATCGGTCAACGGTGTCTCAACTAGATGCCATTGGACGCTTAATGGGGTTGAAGTCCAAGTTAAACTTGAGTCAAGAAGGCTTCGACAAGATGTTGGCCGTGATTGGCACCCTACTTCCGGAGGGCCACATTCTGCCAAAGAGCATGTACGAGTCACAGAAACTCCTTCGTGCACTTAAGATGCCATATGAGTAGATACATGCTTGTCTGAAGGGGCGCGTTCTATTTAGGAAAGAACACGAGCATGCAAAGTTCTGTCCAAAGTGTAAATCCTTCAAGTACCTGGAGGTAGACTCTGATGATGACCAGAAGAGGCAACTTACGATCCCCGTGAAAATCCTACGGTACCTTCTATTCCTACCGAGGATCCAACGGCTATACATAACCGAGGAACCATGAAACAAATGACATGGCACAAAAATGGCAAATGGTACAATCCTAACAAGATGGTACATCCATCCGATGGTGAAGCTTGGATCCTCTTTAATGACAAACATCATGACAAAGCAGATGAGGCTCGTAATGTATGTGTTGCGCTGGCAATAGATGGGTTCAATCCTTATGGAATGATGGCTATTCCAAACACATGTTGGCCCGTCTTCGTTATCCCCCTTAATCCCCCCTAGTGTCTCCTTTCAACGACATAACATATTCTTGTCATTGATAATTCCTGGCCACCCAGGGAGTAATATGGGTGTGTTCATGGAGCTCGTGTTTGATTGAACAAAGATGGCGAGCGACTGTCATAGGTCCGTGAACTCGATTTACCAAAGACCATGCCGGCTACAAGAGGAGGCGGAGGGGGCGACGAAGGGATTGGACAGGAGGAGGAGGAGGAGGACCGCCAGCCATAGGAGGGGGCCATCTCCTCGCATGCCGCATGAGGAGGAGCTAGAGGAGGAGGTGGCGCCCATGGACGAGTCAGACGAGAAGCTAGTTTGGCAGACGGATGAGGACGAGGGGCCGCACAAGGATGATGAGTGGGAGGCGGCAGGCACAGGTTCTGCTTCCTCCGACTCCTCTTCGAGTGTCTACTTGCGAGGTCCCATGAGCCTCCCACAGGTTTCGCTTCCTCACCAATGCCCAGTGATTCGCCCCAAAGGACAAAAGTAAGTAACTTTATATGTTATCACCACTACTTCATATGATATGATGAAAAAAAACTAATAATTTTTCTTAATCACTTGTGCAGGAACTAGGTGGTTGTGTCGGGTGGTAGCGCACGGCTAGTCAACAGCATCCTGGGTCTTCTATGCAGGCAACACTTCCCCGGCATTGTCATGTACGCATCGAAGATGGAGCTGGCCTACTCGTTTGACCACTACGCCGTCGCCCTCGATGCAGAGTACCCCAACAAGGTGGCGCGGGTGAAGGCAGAGTTTTGGGTAAGTCTCCCTCGCACAACATTGCTCAATACGTCGCATTCATTAGACTTTTCTTGAAATAATGAATGGATACATCGCTTTTGCAAGCAGACTTATTACAGATGCGAGGAGGGATTTGAGGCCAGGGTGGAGCAGGTGACTACCAAAGTCTGTAAAAAACTTGTCACCTACATGCATCACGAGGTGCGCATCTAGGCCATCGTAACCTACTATGGGTCGAAGCTTGGAGAGAGGAAAACCAAGAAAGACGCAAGAGAGATGCAACTGACCCGGGAGCAGTACCTTGAGGTAAATGAAGAACATCAATATTGATTCATTTTGAGATTAAGTTGGTTTAATTTGATCTTCTTATATGTCCAATACTTGATGACGTATAGATGATTCCCTGGTGGTGCCAAGCATATCCCGAGTGCTGGGCGATGATGGTGGAGAGGTGGTTCACAGAGGAGTACCTCAAGATGCATAGGGATGCCCGGGACCGTCGTTTGCAGATGCAAGGTCCAACACACCATCAAGGCAGCCGTAGCCTCGCCGGATACAAACAAGCATGGGTACGCGAATTCATTTATCTCTTGTGACACTCAGTTCTGCCTGATTTCTAATCATCGTGCTGTCTTTCTCGCAGTCGGCGTCACATAGTGGCCAGGCTTGCTCGGACTTCCAGGCATGGTGTATGGCCCACAAGGGCAAGGCGACGTCCGACGTCTCCTTCAACCTGGAGGACTCGCCCAAGGCATACACGAACCCGAGCGTCCACTCCCGCATCAGTGAGTACACCGAGGTGATGAGGTCACTCCATGGGCCAGACCACGATCTGAGCACCCAAGACTTCGATGGAGAGGCCGTCATGAAGGCGGGGCAAGGCAAGAAGCATGGGCGATTCTGGCTTGGCGACGACATCATCGACACGGCCTCTACTCCCTCTCTCTCCTAGATCCGAGCACGGAGCACGAGCGAGAGCCCGGCCATTCGCACACAGCCGACCACTGCACAGCACCGAGTCGACGCACTCAAGGTTATTCCTGTTTTACTCGTCATACATTGATCTTTACACACCTTAATTAGCTTTGCATTACTGAAATATTGGAGTGAAATATTGTAGGCCCGGCTGGAACAAGAAATGAGGTAACGTCAGGAGCTGGAGGTGGGCAGCAGAGGATGGCGGCCTAGCTGGAGGCCGAGCAGGCAGGCCTAGGTGCAGAGGCTGATGGACATTACGGAGTTCCTACAAGAGCTTGGGCAACGTGTGGGCTTCTCTCTGCCAACTGGGCTGTTGGTTCCACCTCCGCCTCCGCGTCCTGCAGCTGCAGTTACTCCTGTGAGTATGAAAGTTTTTTACTTTCACTTGTGCTTTGCTTGTATGACCTCTACCTTCCTAGATTAGCTATCTAAATAATCTTGTCTCATATGCAATCTTTTATTCTTTGTGCAGTCTCCATCTAACGGTGGTTCGAATAATCTACCTCATGCACCTCCGAATGATGGAGCTGGGCCTTCACCACAGTCGCAGTGGCCGAGATGAGTGCACGTATTTTTTTCATTTGTTGTTCACTTGGTGATGGACTTGTGATATACTTGTGATGCACTTGTGGACTTTGATGGACTTGTGGATTTATTTGGATGAACTTGAGCACTTATTATTATATATGTGATATATATTGTGATGGATGTGATATGTGCGGATGGATGTGTGGATGGATGAGATATATATGTGATGGATGAGATATATATATGTGATGAATGAGATATATATATGATATATGTTTGTATGAATTTATTTGTCATGATGGAATGTAAAAAAAAATAAAAATTGTCGTTTTGGGTCACTTTGCCGAGTGCCATGGTCACAGCACTCGGCAAAGCTAGAAAAATAGACGCTTGGAAAACCATTTTTCCAGCTTTGCCGAGTGCCATAACCATAGTACTCGGCAAAGATTTTTTTAAAAAAAAATTCAAACTTTGCCGAGTGCCGGCCAGAGGGCACTCGGCAAAGAATTTTTTTAAAAAAAATTCAAACTTTGTCGAGCGCCAGCCAGGAGGCACTCGGCAAAGAATTTTTAGAAAAAAAATAAAACATCTTTGCCAAGGGCACTCGGCAAAGAAATTTTTAAAAAAAAATAAAAAATCTTTGCCGAGGGTTGGCACTCGGCAAAGCGATTGTCAACGGGGCCGGTGCCGTGACGGTCGCTTTTCTTTGCTGAGTGCCCCGGGGCTCTTGGCAAAGCCTTTGTCGAGTGCCCGATAAAAGACCCTCAGCAAAGAGGGTTTTGCCGATCAATTTTTTACCGTGTGTTCTTTGCCGAGTGCCGTACTCGGCAAAGGCTTTGTCAAATGCAATTTGGTTTTTACCGAGTACCTCAGACACTCGATAAAGAACCTGAATCCAGTAATGAGTAGCATGCACCTAGGCACGTCCAAGACAATTTAAAACACACATGACGTAAACGCTGAATAAATCTTCGAGCTGCAAATCAACTAGGTGTACGTATCAAGCTGTACGTCCCAATGCAATGCACATGCATGTTTGCTAGATAGTCTATAAAACATACAACTAGATTTATTATATATGAAAATACTTCCAATCTATATTCAGTTTTGTTCTACAAATGATAAATCTTGTAAAACCTAGCCAAATAAGTTACTGCCTCCTGTCAAAAAATAACAAGTGGCATTTTGTACATCTCAGTGCGGTCTTACCGTGATCTCTACTAGTGCTTTTTTTGTAAAATATTTATAAAAATAGAAAATTTATTTACTCTTGTGAAACTACAATTCGAGGAAAATCAATTCATATTATTTGCAATAATTAAATTCGACTATTTAAGTTTATTATTGTTGACTTTTACCTAATTAAAAACATCGCTTATTCGTGCCTAGATTAATGTAATATTTCTGAATGGAGGAAGTAAATTAGTTACAAAATGATATATGCATTCCAATGATCTTAATCGGATATTAATTGCATGACAGCAACAGAGTCAAATGAAAGAAAAACTGGACAGCACATCTGTCGATCGAGCAGCAGCCGGCGGCTCCGGCGGTTAACTAACCACCCTGATGACGATGAAACTTTGTGTTGTGGGTGTGTGATGCAACTATACTCGAAAACCGACCAAATGGAGCACCCCTACGTACCTGCGAGACTCCCAAGCACGAAACCTCTAGTAGAAAATATAAATTCACCGATCGAGCTGATGCATGCAACAAGGTCTAACTAGGACGCACCACCAGCTCAGCACGTACAGCAATTGCTCGCCAGTTGATCGTCTGCAATTTGGCGACCATCACAAGCAATTCCTTCGCAGCATTGACTAGCTAGCGATCGATCCCAAAGTCATCTCACAAGATTGATTATTCTCGTCCTCATCCAATCAGAGCTGCTATAGAAATTCTTATTGTGAAGTCGAACGCATGAAGCGATATGGGAGATCGGCCGGATGTATAAATACATGTACTTGCTAACCATGCAAGATATTCGAGAGTAGCCGTACTGCAACTAGTCTAGCTAGCTGCAAGAGCATTTTGATAGTATTTGGCATTGGCAGCAAGCATTATATTTGCAAGGAATATAATTATATATCCGGAGCAGGCAACTAGCTAGGCATGCCGTCGCTTCAATCGGTGATGGTGCACGGCGGCGAGGAGAAGGCCGGCGGCTTGAATGGCGCGCCGCCCACGTGCACGCCGCATACTCTGGTGAGCCTCCTCCGGGCGCGGTCGGAGCGCAGCACCAAGGCCGAGGAGAAGGTGGAGTGGGTGCGGTCGCATCTCGTCGGCCGCGACGCCGAGTTTGAGACGCCGTTCGGCCGCCGCGCTCTCCTCTACGCCGACCACACCGCCACCGGCCGCAGCCTCCGCTACATCGAGGACTACATCCTCAAGAACGTCCTCCCCTTCTACGGTCAGCGTGCATGCCTCTTCACTCCCCAAGCAACACCATCGATGCATGCATGGGCTTGGACACCACCGCATGCGTCTCGATCATCATAAACAGGAAGATGCTGTCGACACTACATGACAGATGCATGGCTGTGTGTGCAGGGAACACGCACACGGAGGACAGCTACGTGGGCAGCAAGACGACCTGGATGGCGAGGAAAGCCGCGAGCTACATCAAGCGGTGCATGGGCGCGGGCCCCGACGACGCTCTGCTCTTCTGCGGGTCGGGCGCCACGGCGGCGGCGAAGCGGCTGCAGGAGGCGATCGGGGTGGCGTGCCCGCCGGCGCTGCTTCGGGCTCGCGGCGGCGGCGCCGCCGCCGCGCAGCAGCTGCTGCGCGCGGAGGAGCGGTGGGTCGTGTTCGTGGGGCCCTACGAGCACCACTCCAACCTGCTGTCGTGGCGCCAGAGCCTGGCCGACGTCGTGGAGATCGGCTCGGGCTCGGGCGCCGACGGCGACGACGGGCTCGTCGACCTCGCCGCGCTGCGGCGCGCGCTGGCGTCGCCCGAGTACGCCAACCGCCCCATGCTGGGCTGTTTCTCGGCGTGCAGCAACGTCACCGGCGTGCTCACCGACACCCGCGCCATCGCACGCCTCCTCCACCAGCACGGCGCCTTCGCCTGCTTCGACTTCGCTGCCAGGTACGTGTACTCGATCTTGGTGCTTGTCTGTCCATGCGTAGAATAGTATAGTTTCAGCTTTAGTTTTCCTTCCACGGTGTACAATAGTAGTAGTTTGCATTTTTTGAGGTATAAAAACTTCAAAGTTCCTTGTTATATGTATTCTTCTAAAATTCACGTTGCAGCACAGCTAGAAATTAAGAATTTATGTTGTTACGTTGTACAGGTTTTCTTTGTTTGTAGCCGTGAATTTCTAGGCTCGTACGTGACAGTCGTGACAATGTATGAACACACAACTTAGGGCGTGTTTAGATTCCAAAAAATTTTGCGCAGTACCCGTCACATCGAATCTTGCAGGCACATGCATGAAGAACTAAATATAGACGAAAAAAAAACTAATTGCACAGTTGGGTGAGAAACCGCGAGACGAAACTTTTGAACCTAATTAGTCCATAATAGACACTAATTGCTAAATACAAACGAAAGTGCTACAGCAGCCAAAATCCAAAAAAATTTGGATCTAAACGGGGCCTTAATAGTCTGACACGCATGCATGATGACCAAAATTGAAGTCCTTGCGGCTATACAGTTCAATTCCAAATGCTGGCAGCAACTCTCGTTTTGTCAATGTGTGCTATAGAATATATATACGTGAGGTTTGAAACTTGACGCCATAGAACAATTAATGCAAATGTAAGCACCTGTATCAGAACGAAATTCAGTCCACACTGCATTTATACTGTTTGATCCATTCAGCGGTCCGGACCTGATGAACAGAAAAATCAAGCATCATTCTTTGAATAGTAATAACAACTAGGCCAATTTGATTTCGCGATTTGATTTCCACCTGCAGCTGCTGCAGGCGCGCCCGTTTCCTCCATCCTTGACATCAAAATTTGACAAATTTCGCCACCTGCTGCATGCTGCATGATGATATCACTTTGACCTGCAGATGCCACCATCACGTATTGCATCTGTGTACCAACGCCATACGCTATCAAATTCATGGCTTGCCAGACTTATTATTATTAAGAACGCATCCATCACACGTTATATAGTAGTTAGATGAAGTTGCTGAAATGTTTTCGCGTCTGGTTTCCGCATCGTTGAAGCAATCTCATACATATTTTCCTTGCCCGGCTTTGTTTTGTTAATTTTATTTCCAAGTCAATTAGAAGGAGCGGAAAGAAACTGAGCCACAGGTCAGGATCGCAAGTCCAGTTCGTAGCTCATCCGACAGCGAAAGCCATTGACCTCTACCTGCTACATGCATACGCGTCACAACTCAGAACAGAAAACCCATCTGAACATAGCCTCGCGCTCTCAAGAAACCACAAATGGCTTCAATGGCCGGTGTTGCATTGCATACGCATACCGCGTCACAACTCAGAGCGCGACACATCTGAATATTGTTATTTCTGCACCAACACAACTACGAAAACTAAGATATATATACATAGTACGAAAATAAATAAATAAATAAATAAGATGACATTTGCTACTTGTATATTAATTGTATATGCGTCAGCAGTGTACCTGTGCGCACGTTTCTTGCTGAGATGACATTGTGTCCTGCACTGCATGAGACTTGCGTGAGTCGATCGCTGACATTCCCCGTGTGTCTGGACAGCGGGCCCTACGTGGACATCGACATGCGGTCGGGGGAGATGGACGGCTACGACGCGGTGTTCCTCAGCCCGCACAAGTTCGTCGGCGGGCCGGGCACGCCGGGGATCCTGCTCATGAACCGGGCGCTCTACCGCCTCGCCGGCATGCCGCCGTCCACCTGCGGCGGCGGCACCGTCGCCTACGTCAACGGATTCAGCGAGGAGGTGAGTGAGGCCACCAACGACAATCGAGCCGCCGTGCTCCTACACTACTGCATGCTTCTGTACTTATTTGTTCATGCATGTAAATTCCAAATTAAGTACTACTAGTATAGTACAGGTTTTGATGAACCATCGGAGTCACAACTCCGTGGCAGTACATGCATGACGATCCAGTCGCTGACGCACGTGTGCCGTACGGTACACCCGCATGCATGCATTGCAGGACACGGTGTACTACGACGACATCGAGGAGCGGGAGGACGCCGGCACGCCGCCCATCGTGCAGAAGGTGCGCGCGTCGCTGGCGTTCTGGGTGAAGGAGCACGTCGGCCGCGACGCCGTCGCGCTGCGGGAGCAGGTCTACGCGGAGGCGGCCATGGCGCGGCTGCTCAGCAACCCCAACGTCGAGGTGCTCGGCAACGTCGCCGCTCGCCGCCTGCCCATCTTCAGCTTCCTCGTCTACCCGGGCGGAGAAGGAGATGACACCTCCTACGCGTCAGCGACCGGGAGCCCGCGGCGGCGGCGGCTGCCCCTGCACGGCCGGTTCGTCGCCAAGCTCCTCAACGACCTGTTCGGGATCCAGGCCAGGAGCGGCTGCGCGTGCGCGGGGCCCTACGGCCACGCGCTCCTCGGCGTCGGCGAGGACCTCTCGCTCCGCATCCGCGACGCCATCGTCAGGGGGTACCACGGCGTGAAGCCCGGGTGGACGCGGGTCAGCTTCGCCTACTACCTCTCCCGCGACGAGTTCCGCTTCGTGCTCGCCGCCATCGACTTCGTCGCCGCGCACGGCCACCGATTCCTCCCGCTCTACAGCTTTGACTGGGCCACGGGAAACTGGGCGTTCCGCCGACGGACGTTCAAGCACCACGTCATGAGGGAGGAGCTGCTGCGCGATCACCGTGGCCGCCGCACCTCCACCACCACCGTCGTCGACGCCGATTCGGACGACGACGACGAGCAGTACTACCCGAAGAAGAAGACCACCGCCGCGGATCAGCAGCAGGCTGCTGGCCTGACCGCCGACAAGTTTCAGAGCTACCTGGAGACTGCCACCAAGATCGCGCTGTCGCTGCCGGACACGTACCATGAACTCGTTGCGAGCGTGCCCAAGGGATTGGACCCCAACATTATACTCTTTCGAGTGTGATTATTAACTAATAAATAGTATTAATTGGAGCCAAATAAACCGATATCGATCGACAAGGTGTGCTCTAATCACTATACTGTATAGTGTATATATATAACACAGAGTTTTTTTATTTGGAAACCAAAAGTATAGAGAGTTTCCGACAACGGAAAAGAACAAGTTTTTATGACTATATAGTTCCTTATGCATGAAATGATGCCCGCATTATATAATATAATAATAAATATATATAATAATCCATCGACCAGGAATAAAATGGAGACCATCCAGGGGCCAGGGCCTCATGTACTGTTCAGGCATTTTTTATCGTTGTTCTTTTCACTGTGCACCACTGTTTAATTAGCACTGTTTCATGCTATTTATTTCTCTATTTGTTACTGTTTAGCGGTTTATTACTATTCACTTTGCTGCTACTGCTCATATGTCCTTTGTTCGTGTTTTTCACTGTTCATTAGCCTGCGCGGCGGAGCGTGTGTTTTGTGCTAGTTTTGTACCGTGACTACGAGGCTGTGTTTAGTTGGACGAAATTTGGGAATTTGACTACTGTAGTACTTTCGTTTTTATTTGGCAATTAGTATTTAATCATGGACTAATTAGGTTTAAAACGTTCGTCTCGTGATTTTCAATCAAACTGTACAATTAGTTTTTTTCGTCTACATTTAATGCTCTATGCACGTATCGTAAGATTCGATGTGATGGCTACTCTAGCACTTTTTGATAAAACTTTTTGGAACTAAATAAGGCCTAAGTGCCATAGACCAGGGGGGAGTAGTAGAGTCCAGAGATGGACTGAACTGCTTACAAGGTACACCAATTGAATTGCAGTTGTATACTCCCTCCGTCCCTTAAAATAATCAATTCCACAAAGTATTCCTAAGTCAAATAGTTTTAAGTTTGACCAAATTTATGAAAAAGAGCACCTAAATTTATAGCACCAAATTAATATTGTTAGATACACAATAAAATATATTTTCATCATTCACTACCGAAAACAGTATAATTGCCGAGTGCATGAGGGTTTGCCGAGTCCATCGGGCACTCGGTAAATATCCTATTTACCGAGTGTTTTGAATTCAACACTCGGCAAACAGATAGCACTCGGCAAAACCCAACTTTACCGAGTGCCTAATAAAAAACACTCGGCAAACTACAACAAACACTCGACAAACACGGACACTCGGCAAAGTATAGGCACGTGCGCTGGACGTGCGGCGGCCATGTGATGGCCGTTGGGTGCGCCGCCCTACCGTTAGAACTTTGTCGAGTGTCCGTTAGAGACACTCGGCAAAGACAAGGTTTGCCGAGTGTTTTTTTATTGACACTCGGTAAAATAATATTGTTATCGAGTATTTTTTTTATTGGCACTCGGTAAAATAATAATTTTTTTCTCTTACCCTCCAAACTTTTTCTACTTTCCACATACAACATGTGGTACTACATGTTAAATTTTGGTATATTTCTCAATCTGTTTGCTATATTTAATTAATTTATTATATTTAGAGGATTTTTTTGGTTTAAGTCAAATTTGAACCGCAAGTGATTCAAATAATGAAATAAATTGAGTGGAGAAATCATGTTCATGGTATTGAGTCCATATTGGGGCCTTACTCAGGAAATGAAAAGAAATTTCGAACATTTTGTTCAGCAAACACAACCACAAACATGTGGCCGAATGGTTTTTAAATTCTAAAAAAAGCAAACAAAGTCTGAAAATGATGAGATTTGTCAAAATCTCCTGATATCATACGTAGAGACCGTGGAACAAAATTAAGAAGGTTTTGCACAATTTGTCACGTACGACGCTTACAAACCGAAGCATCTCCGAAGAAGAATCGTAGCGTTGAGAAGGATCCGGTAAGATTTGGAGTCAAAGTGACGGTCGAATTGGGGTTTGACTTTAAAACTTTTTGTATAGGCAATAAACAACATAGATTGGTTCACGTCAAGTTTTGGTAATTTTTTGGATCCGTTTGATAATTTTAATTTATTAACTGCAATTATAGAATTTTAATTGATATAAATTGAATTTGAGCGTCCGGTCGTATGTAAATGTAGGCAGCAACGACTACTATGATTTGAACTGGACACGTGGCGGCCTGGGAGCGACCGAACGCGTCCGGTCGACCTACCGGACGCGTCCGGTATTCATGAACGGTGCGTCCGGTGCAGCGTCCGGTGCACTCGAGCAGCGCGTCCGGTCAATGCGTAGTCAGCCCAATAATTAAGCCAACGGCTCTATTTCGTGGGAGCTTCTATTTAAGCCCCATGGCTGGCTCAAGCTCTCTCTCTTGACCATTTGCATTGACATAGCAACCTTGTGAGCTTAGCTAAAGCCCTCCCACTCATCTCCATCATAGATTCAACATCTTTGTAAGATTGGGAGAGAATCCAAGTGCATTGCTTGAGTGTTTGCATCTAGAGGCACTTGGTGTTCGTATTTCGCTACGGGATTCGCTTGTTACTGTTGGTGGTTGCCGCCACCTAGACGGCTTGGAGCAGCGAGGATCATCGAGCGGAGGTTGGTGATTGTCTCCGGCTCCGATCGTGATGATTGTGAAGGGTTCTTGACCTTTCTCCGGCGGAGAGCCAAAAGGTACTCTAGTGAATTGCTCGTGGCTTGTGTGATCATCATTTTGTGTTGGTTGTGTGGCACCCTATTGAGGGTTTGGCGTGTGATGCCAATTAGCGCGTGAACCTCCAAGTGAGTGAATCGCCACAATGAGGACTAGCTTGTCGGCAAGCAAGTGAACCTCAGTAAAAAATCATTGTGTCATCATTTGATTCCGAGGTGATTGGTATTCATTGATATTCATTCTTGTGATTGATTGGTTCACTCCTCAACACGGCGGTATAACTATCTTGCTCTCTCTCTCTCTCTTTACATTACCGCAAACTAGTTGTCAAGCTCTTTAGTGTAGCTAGTCGTGAGAGCTTATTAGTTTGGTTAGTGTGGCTCTTTAGTTATCCTTTGAGAGCACACTAACTTAGTGTAGTGACATAACCATTATGTGGATAGAGACTACATAAACTAGAATTGTGGTAGGTGGCTTGCATTTTTAGTAGGCTAGCGCAACACTTGTTTCGTCTCATATTTGTCTAACCAGTTTGCTAAGTATTGTTGTAGAAATTTTTATAGGCTATTCACCCCCCCCCCCATCTAGCCATTAGGACCTTTCAAGTGATATCAGAGCCGTGGTCAACATGATTTGAGGCTTAACAACATTTGGTGTAAAAAATAGCTCAAAGCAACAACACAAAGAAGCCACCCAAATTTGATGGCTCCAACTATCCCTATTGGAAGGCTAGGATGACAATATATATCAAGTCAATCAATAAGAAGGTTTGGAAGGTGGTGGAGACCAAGATTGAGATTGATGATGAAGAGGCTCCCACCGCCGCCGAAGAGATGCTACTCCAAAACAATGACATTGCTCTTAGTGCCATCCATGATGCTTTGGATGAGAGAACTTTTGAGCAAATCAAGAATATTGAGAGAGCTCATGAGGCATGGAAGAAGTTGGAGGAATCTTTTGAGGGTACTCAAGCCGTGAAGGGTGCAAAGGCATACATTCTCAAAGAGAAGTTTGCAAGCTTCAAGATGAAGGAGGATGAGAGTGTGCCGGAGATGTTCCATAGGATTTAAGCGCTTGTCAATGATCTCAAAGCACTTGGAGAAGACGTGGAGGACAAGGACTTCTCCCACAAGTTCTTGAGATGTTTGCCTTTAAGATTTGGCATATTGGTCACTATTTTAGTGAGGAGTGGTTTGGATACCATGACACCAAACCAAGTGTTAGGAGATATAATGATCGATGATACATATAGAGATGATAATGTGAAGGAAGAAAAGAAGGAGAAGAAGGATGACAAGAAGAAGAGTGTGGCATTCAAGGCCACATCATCCAAGGACAAGGCAAAGCAAGACACATCAAGTGAAAGTGATAGTTCATGGGATGATGATGATGATAAGAAGATGGCTCTCTTTGTCAAGAGATTTGGCAAGTTCATGGTGAAGAAAGGATACCATGCTAGAAGAAAGAAATCTTCATCCAAGAATAAGGAAGAGTCAAGAAGGTGCTTCAATTATGGAAGCAAAGATCATCTTATTGCTCAATATTCATACAATAGTGACAAAGACGATGACAAGAAGAACAAAAAGAAGGACAAGAAGGAAAAGAAAGAGAAGAAGGACAAGATGACCTTCAAGAAAAATAAGGGTGGTTCATATGTGGTCACTTGGGATAGCGATGCTTCCTCAAGTGATGATGATGATAGTGATGATGACAAGGCCACCAAGAAGAAGGCACTTGCAAGTATTGCTATCAATGAGAAGCCTTCTCTCTTCGACACTTCATCATGCTTCATGGCTAAGGCCACTAAGGTACAAATTTGTGATGATGGAAGTGATGAGAAACATGATAATGAAAATAAAAATGATAGTGATAGTGATGATGATGATGAACCTACTAAAGATGAACTATTTGACATGCTAGAAGATGCTAAAGAACACTTTGACATTAAGAGAAGGGAATGTAAATGCTTACGTAAGGAACTAAAAGCCCTTAAAAAAGTCTTTGATGAGCTCAATGCATCTCATGAGAGGCTAGAGGAAGCCCATGAGAAGCTTGGCAAGGCTCATAAAAAGCTTGAAAAGGCTCATTCCTCTTTGCTTGATGAGCAAAATAAAAAGAAGCATGTTGAAACTTGCAATGTAGGTTTAACTTTGTGATATAATTGATGAATCATTATCTATGCCTATCATTGTTCCTCCCACTAACACTTCTTGTAGTACTTCTACTTCCACCTCATATAGTAGTGATGGTTTCACTTGTGATGCCTCACTAATGGTTGAGAATGAGAACCTCAAGAGGGAGGTCAATAAGCTCACTCACACCTTGGCTAAGGCCTATGGTGGTGAGGACCGCTTGCTTATGTGCTTGGGTAGCTAAAGAGCTTCTCTCTACAAAGAGAGATTGGGCTATATCCCCAAGAAAGGTAAGGCGGCCTTTGTTCCTCACAAGACTAGTTTTGTGAAGAACAATGGTCAATTTTGCACTAGTTGCAAGCAAGTTGGTCATGTAGAGCAAAAGTGCATGAACAAGAAGTCACAAGCTAATGTATCCTCCATTAAGCTTGATTCTTTCTATGTGCTTACCAAAGGTGCAAATGGTGTAAAGGCTAAGTTTATTGGTAAACCATGGATGGGCTCAAAGAAGAAAGCCATTTGGGTGCCAAAGAGCTTGGTCACTAACCTTGAAGGACCCAAGCAAGTTTGGGTACCTAAAAGAATTGATTTTCTTTTGTAGGTCAATTGTAAAGCTAGAGGAAGGCATTGGGTTCTTAATAGTAGGTGCACTCAACACATGACCAGTGATGCAAGAATGTTCAACTCAATCAACACCAATGGCAAAGATGGTTATGATAGTATCACATTTGGTGACAATGGCAAAGGCAAGGTCAAAGGGCTTGGTAAGATTGCAATATCCAATGACATGAGCATATCCAATGTGTTGCGGTAGAGAGCTTGAACTTCAACTTGCTATCTGTGGCTCAATTGTGTGATCTTGAATTCAAATACATATTTGGGGTAGATGATGTAGAAATTATAAGTGTAGATGGCTCTAACTTGATCTTCAAAGGCTTTAGATATGAGAATCTATACTTGGTTGATTTCAATGCTAGTGAAGCTAAATTATCTACATGTTTGTTCACTAAGTCTAGCATGAGTTGGTTATGGCATAGAAGGCTTAGTCATATTGGAATGAAACAATTGAATAGATTGGTTAAACATGACTTGGTTAGAGGCTTGAAAGATGTTGTGTTTGAGAAGGATAAGCTTTGTAGCTCTTGTCAAGCCGGCAAACAAGTTGGAAACACCCATCCTAAGAAAAGCATGATGAGCACTAGTAAAGCATTTGAGTTATTGCACATGGACTTGTTTGGGCCAACACAATACACTAGCATTGGTGGAAACAAATATGGCTTTGTGTTAGTGGATGATTACACTAGATACACATGGGTATTCTTTTTAGTGGACAAAAGTCATGTATTTGCAACATTCAAATCATTTATCAAAGGCATTCAAAATGAGTTTGAAACAACCATCAAGAGAGTTAGAAGTGACAATGGTAGTGAGTTCAAGAACACTAGAATTAATGAGTTGTGTGATGAATTTGGAATTAGACATCAATTCTCGACCAAGTACACTCCACAATCAAATGGCCTTGTTGAGAGAAAGAATGGGACAATCATTGATATGACAAGGTCTATGCTTAATGAGTACAATATGAGTTAATCCTTTTGGGCCGAAGCTATCAATACGGCATGCTATTGTAGCAACCGCCTCTATTGTCACCCATTGAAAGAGAAGACACCATATGAGCTCTTGAATGGTAGAAAGCCCAACATTGCATATTTTTGGGTATTTGGTTGCAAATGCTATATCTTAAAGAAAGGCACTAGATTGGGCAAGTTTGACAAGAAATGTGACGAATGATTCCTACTTGGTTACTCCACTATAAGCAAAGCATATAGAATTTAGAATTTGGATAGTGGTACTCTTGAGGAACTTCATGATGTTGAATTTGATGAAACCAAGGGCTCACAAGAAGAGAATGAGAACTTAGAAGATGTTAGTGGCATTCAACTTTCAAATGCCATGAAGAACATGGATGTTGATGAATTAAGGCCTAGGCAATTGAATGATGATGAGGATGATCAAGTGCAAGTACTCTCTAACTCAAATGTGCAAGATGATACAAATTAAGCTAATTCAAGTGGCTCTCATGATAATGAATAAGATCAAGTGGCTAGTACATCATCTCAACCTAATGATCAAGCAAGTGCAAGCAATCAAGTTCCAATCCTCCAACCAACCAATGTTGCAAGGGATCATCCATTGGACACTATTATTGGTGACATTTCAAGAGGTGTGCAAACTAGATCAAGATTGGCATCATTTTGTGAGCATTTCTTATTTGTATCATCCATTGAACCAAAGAAGATAGATGAAGCATTGAAGGATGTTGATTGGGTGAATGCTATGCATGAAGAGTTAAATAAATTCACAAGAAATTAAGTATGGAAATTAGTATAGAGACCAAAGGGACACAATGTGATTAGAACCAAATAGGTCTTTAGAAACATGCAAGATCAAGATGGGATAGTAGTAAGGAACAAAGCAAGATTGGTAGCATAAGGTTATACATAAGTTAAAGGTCTTGACTTTGGGGAAACATATGCCCCGGTTGCTAGATTGGAAGCAATTATAATCTTGCTAGCCTATACTTGTGCCCACAACATCAAACTCTATCAAATGGATGTTAAGAGTGCATTTCTCAATGGTTACATCAATGAAGAAGTATATGTTGAGCAACCTCTCAATTTTGAAGATGACAAGAAGCCCAACCATATGTACAAGTTGAAGAAGGCATTGTATGGCTTGAAGCAAGCACCTAGAGCATGGTATGAGAGATTGAGGGATTTCCTACTCTCTAAAGGGTTCATAATGGGCAAGGTTGACACCACTCTTTTCATCAAGAAGATTGAAAAAGATTTGTTTGTGTTGCAAATCTATGTTGATGACATCATATTTGGATCAACCAATCAAGACTTTTGTGAAGAATTTGTAAAGATGATGGCTAATGAGTTTGAGATGTCCATGATTGGAGAGTTAAGTTACTTCCTTGGTCTTCAAATCAAGCAATTGAAGAATGATACTTTTGTGAGTCAAGGCAAGTATATCAAGGACATGATCAAGAAGTTTGGCATGAGTGATAGTAAAGCCATTAGTACACCAATGGGAACAAATGGCGACTTGGATAGTGATGCAAGTGGCAATATAGTGGATCAAAAATTGTATCGGTCTATGATTGGAAGCCTACTTTATGTGACCGCATCAAGACCGGATGTCATGCTTAGTGTATGCATGTGTGCAAGATTTCAAGCCTCACCAAGAGAAAGTCATTTAAAGGCAACAAAGAGAATATTGAGGTACTTGAAGCATACATAAAATGTTGGTTTATGGTATCCCAAAGGAGCAAAGTTTGAGCTAGTTGGTTACTCTAACTCAGATTATGCAGGATGCAAGGTTGAAAGGAAGAGCACCTTGGGCATATGTCAATTGTTAGGAAGATCACTTGTTTCATGGTCATCAAAGAAGCAAAATGGTGTTGCATTATCAACCGCCGAAGCCGAATACATATCCGTCGGTAGTTGTTGTGCACAAGTACTTTGGATGAAGGCCACTTTGAGTGACTTTGGAATCAAGTTCAAGAAAGTGCCATTTCTATGTGACAATGAGAGTGCAATCAAGTTGACCAACAATCCGGTTCAACATGTAAGAACAAAGCACATTGATGCCTGCCACCATTTCATAAGAGAAGAGATCACCAATAAAAAGGGGACATTTGCATTGAGAGTGTAGGCACCGAAGATCAACTTGCCGATATATTCACTAAGCCATTGGATGAGAAAAGGTTTTGCAATCTAAGGAATGAGTTGAACATATTGGATTTCTCAAATATGTGTTGATGCATGCCCCCCCCCACTTATATGACATGCCTCTCCTTCGAGCAATCAAAGGTAAAAGTTGATTGGCATGGCATACATCTTTGCTAAGGACATGTTTAGTGCATCTAGACATATTTCACATTTAATAGGCTCATTCATGAAAATCAAATGAATTTAATAATTGTATGGTACCACTATTGCTTCTATGCTTGATTTGGTCTAGTGGTAGCATACGACATATTTGTGGGCTTGTAAACCTAGTGTTTGATCTAGAAAATGAGCTATAAGTGTCTAACTCAACATGGTACAATGTAACCCTTATATGGAGGTGTGAAGAAGCTTGTCCTTGGATAAAACCAAGTTAAATATCTTTGGCAAATGATCTAGATTGGATCAAATTTGGGAAACTGATCCTCACCCCATTGATTGACATTGAAAATCTTAACCTATCTACATTTTGAACCTTTATGGTCATTGATGACAAAGGGGGAGAAAAACAAAGATATTAGTGATATTAGTACATGAGGAGAAAAACAAAGATATTAGTGTACTAAGATAGTGAAAAAACAACAAAGGGGGAGAATTTGACATAGGGGGAGAGATATGAAAAAGGAAGGGGATCAATTAAAATTTTGAGCACACAAGTAGGGGGAGCAAGCTTATGAACTTGTATGGTGCATTTGAATGCGCATTTCATATATTTGCTTGCATGGGACAAGTTTTAAATTTCAAATATCCATGCTTGTGTGGTGTATGCTAGTTGTAGGTTTGGATGATGAAATAAAAAACTAGCATGCATAGGTTATCTAGTGATTTCATTTCCAAGTGGTATCGAGCTAATCATGGTGCTAAGGATGATATATTGGTGCACTCCGATTGGTATCATGCTTCAAAGGTCCATCTTTTATACCTTAGCATCATTTGGTAGACATTGTCTCCTATATTTCCTATCTAAGCATATGTGCAAGCTTCAATCCAAACTCTTAGCACATATGTAGGGGGAGCAATTGCTACCATATGGAGTTCATAAAACTTGTCCATATCCTTTACACATGGTAAATATGCTTAGGCAAGCAACATGGATTTAAATAAATTTCAATTCATATCTTTGTGAAAGGGTTGTCATCAATTACCAAAAAGGGGGAGATTGAAAGCTCTAGTTTGGTTTTGGTGAATTGATGAAATCCTAAGTGCTAACTTAGTTTATCAAGTGATCATGAGATAGGTAGCGCATTCCAAGTGGTGAAGCAAATGAATATCATGACATGATGATGGTGATGCCATGGTGATGATCAAATGCTTGGACTTGAAAAGAAGAAAGAAAAAAACAAAAGGCTCAAGGCAAAGGTATAAGTGGTAGCCGCCATTTTGTTTTAGTGATCGAGACACTTAGAGAGTGTGATCACATTTAGGATCGATAGTCATACTATTAAGAGGGGTGAAATTCGTATCGAAATGCGGTTATCAAAGTGCCACTAGACGCTCTAACTCATTGCATATGCATTTAGGATCTAGTGGAGCACTAACACCCTTGAAAATATGCTAACACATGTGCACAAGGTGATACACTTGGTGGTTGGCACATTTGAGCAAGGGTGAAGAAGATAGAGTTGAAAAGGAGTTAGTCGCGCTGGTCATAGAGTGATCGGACGCGTCTGGTATGGTGACCAGACACGTTCGGTATTAACAATGAACTCAGCGATCGGACACGTCCGATCGCCACACCGGACGTGTCTGGTGTGAATCAGCTAAGTCATTGTTCGATGAAACAGTTGATCGGACGCTGGCAGCATCCGGTCCGGAGTGACCGAACGCGTCCGGTCGACGTGGGTGCTTATTGGACTTGACCGGATGCTGAGGCTCAGTGTCCGATCAATTTCTAACAGACGCGTCTGGTCAGCCCTAGGTACTCTCTAGACTCGGTCGGACACTGCGGCTCAGCGTCCGGTCATTTCTATTTCAGCGTTCGGTCTGAGCGTCTGATCGTATGTAAATGTGGGCAGCAACGGATACTATGATTTGAACTGGACATGTGGCAGTCTGAGAGCGACCGGACGTGTCCGATCGAACTACCAGATGCGTCCAGTATTCACGAACGGTGCGTCCGGTGCACTCGAGCAGCGCGTTCGGTCGATGCGCAGTGAACCCAATAATTGAGCCAACGGCTCTATTTCGTGGGGGCTTCTATTTAAGCCCCATAGCTGGCTCAAGCTCTCTCTTTTGGCCATTTGCATTGACATAGCAACCTTGTGAGCTTAGCCAAAGCCCTCCCACTCATCTCCATCATAGATTCAACATCTTTGTGAGATTGGGAGAGAATCCAAGTGCATTGCTTGAGTGTTTGCATCTAGAGGCACTTGGTGTTCATATTTCGCTATGGGATTCGCTTGTTACTCTTGGTGGTTGCCGCCACCTAGACGGCTTGGAGCAGTGAGGATCGTCAAGCAGAGGTTAGTGATTGTCTCTGGCTCCGATCATTGTGATTGTGAGGGGTTCTTGACCTTTTCTCGATGGAGAGCCAAAAGGTACTCTAGTGAATTGCTCGTGGCTTGTGTGATCCTCATCTTGTGTTGGTTGTGCGGCACCCTATTGAGGGTTTGGCGTGTGATGCCAATTAGCGCGTAAACCTCCAAGTGAGTGAATCGCCACAACGAGGACTAGCTTGCTGGCAAGTAAGTGAACCTCGGTAAAAAAAATCATTGTGTCATCATTTGATTCCAAGGTGATTGGTATTCATTGATATTCATTCTTGTGATTGATTGGTTCACTACTCGACACGGCGGTATAACTATCTTGCTCTCTCTCTCTCTCTTTACATTACCGCAAACTAGTTGTCAAGCTCTTTAGTGTAGCTAGTCGTGAGAGCTTGTTAGTTTGGTTAGTGTGGCTCTTTAGTTAGCCTTTGAGAGCACACTAACTTAGTGTAGTGACATAACCATTATGTGGATAGAGACTACATAAACTAGAATTATGGTAGGTGGCTTGCATTTTTAGTAGGCTAGCGCAACACTTGCTTCGCCTCATATTTGTCTAACCGGTTTGCTAAGTGTTGTTGTAGAAAATTTTATAGGCTATTCACCCCCCTCTAGCCATTAGGACCTTTCACCGACCCCCAGCGCACTGCCCGTCCCACCACCGCACGGCGGTTCAGCCACCCGGTGCCCCTGCCTCCCAGCGTCCGCTGCCGGGTTGTCCCCCTCGCCTGGCCGCCCCCTCGCCAGGTAGCGCCCCGTAGCCAGCGCCCTCCCTCGGTCTAGTAAGCCCCCATCCTCCATTCCCCCCCAAATTTCCATTCCTTTTCTAATAATAAATCAATTGCTCTATCTGGGGTTGCTGACCATAAGGAATTTGTTAGTGTTGTGTGCTAATGAAGTTTTAGAAGCCTATTGAACACCTCAACATAGTGATGACTGATGATGCTTTGTTCATTCCATTTACTGGGTAGTACAAGAACATATTGAGCTCCCTTGCAACATATTTATAGAAGGCCAGCACCACTTGTTTGAATTGTTTAAGCAAAATAGGTTTCGATATGCATGTTGGCATGTGTTTGAGCTTAGCCAGTATGTTGTAGTTGAATAGAAGTTGATGCATTATTGCCCTTAGGCCTCAGCTTACTTTGGTAATGTGAATATTGAGTTAGCTGTGGTGACTTCGGCATTATACCTTGTTTTGTAATTGTTTATTGGTCTGATATAGTTGCTTACCATAACACCTTTTTCCGGGATTTGGACTCCTTTCATTAGTTGCAGCATCTGCTGGCCAATCTACTGCTAGTGTTGTCCAAGTCGGCACAAAAGAAATCCAATCAAAGGTGACTAATATGTGCTTTCCTATCCTGCTGTGCAACAATTGATTCCCGGGTCTAGTTATGCGTTGGTTGTGGAGTTTGAACCCCTCTTTGGGGTTCACCGAGCTCATATAGCTTCTTCTTTTCTAAACACTTCTTGCTTGAATCTTACAACCACATATTAACTTGCAGGTTTTTGCCACCGCTCCCTGCCCTGCCCTGCCGCCTGGTTCTGCCTTGCCCTCCCGCCGCCCCACAACTTGTCGTCGTTTTGCAAGGTATAAGATGTGTATGTGGTTGTCGGTCATCGTGCCGTTTGTTGCCAAGTGTATGTGGTTGTCGGCCATCGTGCTGTTTTATTTGTTGTAGGTTTTGAAAACCTCCCCATGCAGGGGAGGTGCTGCCAAAATTTAGATTTGACACTATTATGTTCCTTTTATTGCAGGAGAGGCTATTGCAACATCCTCGACTCGTCACTTTGCAGGACAGCAAGGTGAGGCATAAAAGTCCCTTCTTTCCGTATCATGTTCGCATATCACGTAACCTAACTAGGCGTCTCCTATTCGAAAGAGATACGGTTGGAAATATGTAGATCTTTGCATATCTATAATCGTATCTGTTTTGAATTATCCATGTTTTTTGGACAGCCTGAGGATGTATAGATGCGGTTAGTTTCCTTGCTCTACTCTGATCCGTGATAGAGTTTTGGCGGCATCTCCCTGTTGTTCTTCGAATACACAATCTCCCTTCCAGGACGTGTATTTGGAGAACAGCGGGGAGGTGCTGCCGAAATTCTATCTCAGATAGGAGTAGGGCATGGAAACTAACCCCATCTACACATCCTCGGGTGGGATTAGGACCTATCTTCACCTATTAGATAGTATAGGAACATGTAGATGCAACGTGATTTTTTATATTACTCGCTGATATGCTAGAGGATGGATGACCGTGAGTGGATGTACACGGGCTGCTCTAGTCAGACTTCGTTGACCGATGAATGGATTGACAAGACCGATGCTTTCTTGGAACGAGCATTTGTAAGGGTAAAAGGAGCTAGTGTCACTTGGTGTCCCTACAGCAAATGTGCAAACATGCGTCAGCAAACCAAGGTGGTCATGGGTACACATCTTTGCAAGAATGGATTTATGGTAGACTATACCAGGTGGATCTACCATGGTGAAG
>NW_027097162.1:18415-40000 GCF_019320115.1 Miscanthus floridulus | reverse complement strand
AAGTGAGCAACCTTTGTGAGTTGATTCACTATTACCCATATTGAATCATAACCTCTTTGAGTACGGGGCAAACCTATGATAAAATCCATACCCACTTCTTCCCATTTCCATTTAGGAATCTTCATTGGTTGTAGCAACCCTACAGGTCTTTGATGCTCATCTTTCACTCTTTGACAAGTGTCACACAAAGCCACATACTCTGCCACATCCCTCTTCAAACCATACCACCAATATTTCTCTTTGAGATCCAAATACATCTTGGTACTTCCGGGATGTATAGAATAAGCAGACTCATGTGCCTCTTACAGAATTGCATCACAGATAGCCTTCACTTCAGGTACACATATCCTTTTCTCGAACCAAAGAGTATCATTCTCATCCATCCTGAATCCTGGTGCCTTTCCAAGCACTACATTCTCCGCTATCTCTTTTAGTTTTTCATCCTCCAATTGACCTTTGCGTATCTCTTGCTCCAATGTAGGCTCTATCACTAATTCCATTGCATTAGTGATAAAACTCAAGTTGAGATACTCCATTTCAGCACACAACTCTGCTAGCATCAATGTCAACCGAAGTCCATTGGCATAACTCTTCCTGCTAAGTGCATTAGCTATGACATTTGCTTTTTCTGAATGATAATGCACTTCCAAATCATAGTGTTTGATCAATTCTAACCAATAACATTGTCTTAGATTCATATCTAATTGTGTAAAGATATACTTTAAACTCTTGTGGTCTGTATAGATATCACTCTTATGCCCAATTAGATAATGTCTCCAGATTTTCAAAGCATGAACCACAGCTACCAATTCCAAGTCATGAGTAGGGTAGTTCAACTCATGCTTCCTCAATTGTCTAGATGCATATGCCACCACTCTTCCTTCTTGCATAAGAACACATCCAAGGCCCAAATGAGATGCATCACAATATATAGAGAAATTCTTGCTTAAATCTAGCAAAATCAACACTGGAGCTGTAGTGAATCTCTTATTTAGCTCATCAAAGTTTGCCTGGCATTTATCAGACCATATAAATTTAGCATTCTTTTCCAATAGAGCTGTCATAGCCTTAGCAAGCTTGGAAAAACCTTCAATGAACCTCCTATAGTATCCAGCCAATCCTAAAAAGTTATGAATCTCACTTACATTGGTTGGTGGTTTCCAATTCAATACATCTTGCACTTTGCCTGGATCCACTGCTATTCCACCATTGGAGACAACATGACCCAAAAAAGAGACCTCCTTCAACCAAAACTCACACTTGCTCCGCTTAGCGCACAACTTATGTTCTCTAAGCTTTTGTAAGACCAACCGTATATGTTCAGCATGCTCTTCTTCAGTCTTGGAGTATATCAGTATGTCATCAATGAATACCACCACAAATTTATCAAGAAACTCCATAAACACCTTATTCATCAAATACATAAAGTATGCAGGTGCATTGGTCAATCCAAAAGACATAACGGTATACTCATACAAGCCATACCGTGTAGTGAATGCTGTCTTGGGTATGTTTGAGTTTCGAATCTTAAACTGATGGTAACCTGAGCGGAGATCAATCTTGGAGAACACATAGGCTCCTCTCAACTGATCACACAAATCATCAATCCTTGGCAAAGGGTATTTATTCTTAATAGTGACCTCATTAAGTGAACGGTAATTCACACACATCCATTGGCTACCATCCTTCTTATCCACAAAGATCACAGGTGCTCCCCATAGGGAAGAACTAGGGCGTATGAAACCTTTTTCATGTAACTCTTTTAGTTGTTTCTTAAGCTCTTCTAATTCATTAACCCCCATTCTATATGGACGTTTAGCTATTGGTGTAGTTCCAGGTAATAATTCAATAATGAATTCAATGTCACGGTTAGGTGGCATACCTGGCAAATCATCGAGGAAGACATCTGGGAACTCCTCCACAACACGATCTTGTTTATTAGCATCACCATCCAGCTGGTTCACAATGGTTGTTGGTTGTGCTTGCACTACCACTTCTACACAGATTCTATCTCCATTGGGTGATGTCACAACAACTGATCTCTCCTGACATTGAATCACTACTCGGTGTTGTTTCATCCAATCTATTCCTAGAATAAGATCAATTCCCGTTGTTCTCAACATAATAGGTTTTACTTTGAAGTCTACCCCCCTTAAGGAAATGCTAGTTGAGGGACTCCAATAAGAAGTTGGCATACTACCTCCCGGTGAATTTACTAGTATGGGGTTTTTCATGGCACATAAAGGTATGCTATGCATTCTAACAAAAGCTTGGGAAATAAAAGAATACGAAGCACTAAAATAAAAAAGTACTATAGCAGAGATAGAGTTGACACTGAACATACCCAACATGACCTCAGGCGTCTCTTGAGCTGCATCAGATGACACATAGTTTAGTTTAGCAGTATGAGGTGGTCGAGCGTTGAACTTCGGATTTCCATTCTGGTTCTAAGGAGCTTGCTGGTTCTGCTTCTTTGGACACTGAAGAGCATAGTGACCTACTTCTCCACAGCGGTAGCATGCGTTGGGGTTATTGGGTGCACCACTCTTCATAGGAGCATTGTTGGGTGTTCCCTGGCGTGTTGTTGGATTGCTGGTCTGTTGCGGGGGACGCTGATTACCAAACTGTTGCTGGTACTGGGGGCGTTGCTGGAACTAATTACGCTGTGGGTACTGACCACGGTTTCCCTAGTTAAATGGTCATTGATTCCTTTGCTAAAACCTTGCTGGGGATAGGCACGTGGGCGGGTGTTGCTTCTAGAAGCTTGCCCTTGAAGCCTCCTCTTCTTGGTTTCCATCTCTTTGCACTTATCATCAATCACAATAGCGCGGTTCACCAAGGACTAAAAGTTAGGGTAGGTGTTGGACATCAGCTAGAGCTGCAGTCCATCATAAAGTCCCTCGAGGAAATGGCGTTGCTTCTCCTTGTCCTCAGCTACATCATTTGGAGCATAGCGTGATAATTGAGCAAACTTGTCACGATACTCCACCATAGTCATGGATCCTTGCTTAAGGGACCTGAATTCCTCCTACTTCAATTCCACGAGTCCATCAGGGATATGATAAGACCAGAAATTGTCCTTGAATTCCTGCTAGGTGATAGCAGGAGCATCGTTGGGGCGTCCATACTGGAAAGAATCCCACCAATCTTGAGCTGCCCCCTGGAGTTGACTAGAAGCATACAACACCTTCTCAAGATCATTGCATTGTGCTATGTTAAGTTGCTTTTCCACAGCACGCAACCAATCGTCTGCCTCCAAGGGGTCTGAGGCGTGAGTGAACACCAAAGGTGACCCTTCATGAATTCTCCACGCTTGTCTCTGACCTGAACAGGCGGTGGTCCTCTTGCAGGTTCATTATCCAAGCGTTGCATCATGGCTTGCATCAACTACGCTTGTATTCCCATCAATTGTTCCATAGTCACTGGTGGCGGTGGTGGTGGATTTATGAGAGCATCACGTCCACAACCACGACCTCTGCCTCTTCCTCCTCTTGCGGCCATCTGTTTTCCAACAAATGCGCAAAATTTTAGAGATTTCTAAATTATAGAGAGCTTATAAAAGATAATAAACAATGCTCAAAACTTTCTGGACAAGATTCAATTATAGGAGTTTAGTAAATCTGTCATAACTTGAGTTTCATAGATCCCACAGAGGTGTACCAAGAACGGTTGGAAAGCTTAGGAGATTAGCTACAACTTTTATTTAAAACACTTTTACAGATTCTAGTATATACACGGTCAAAAATAGAGCTAAACCGAATCTGTTCTGGGTTTCAGTCTGCGTAGAAACATCAACTTGTGACAGCTAGATCTCATAAACCTGAATAGATATTAATGTGATTCTAGAGACATTTGAAAGATACAGAAGTCTAGATGTCTCCACAAAATTTTCAGAATTTTGGGCAGTCCAGATTTCAAGATACAAGATAAAGAACACAGACTGCTCCAGAAAATAGCACAGCAGGGATAAGATAAAGCAAACCCATCTGCATTAAGACTCCATCTAAACTTAAGGTTCAAACCTATGAAATTTTGTGGACATGCCCACAAACCTCCAGCAATCAAATAGTTCACAATTAAAAGCATCTAATCACTATAGTTCACAAGACAAGACAAGACTAGATATGACACACGAACTAACAACGTAGTAACTTTAAACAAGGAACCTACCACCTATGGGGCGGTGTCAATCATGGTGAACGACCGGCGCTTCTTCTTGTAGATCGGTGGCAGCCCAAGTTGAGCACGCAGTTATCAACTTGCTTCTGGAGTCGCCTCTCGGCCCTCTGCGATGCTCGCAGCTCTCCCTTGACCTCTTCATCTACCCCCTGCATGGCATGGACATGTTGCACAGTTGCTTCCAGAGTTGGATCACTTTCTGGTGGTGCCAAGACCTACCAATTACCCTCATGATCATTGCGAGGAAGGAACCTAAAACGATCCTCCTTCATGGCCTCAAAACAACGACCATGGTAGTAGATGTAAGCATCCTGCGCTGCATCTTCCATGCCATCCAATGCGTGGGCCCGTCTAGCAGTGGCACGATGGACAGTCTCCACCTCATGTCCATTCTTTATGTCATTCCAGTCAGTGACAACTAGCTCTACCTTCCAAAAGGTTGCCTCCAAAGGATGCTAGTACTCTGCACAGTGATAGTTGATGGAGGCATGCAGATCAGGGTAGTAGTCATCCAGCACGTGAGTAAGGAAGGTGTGGTAGTAGGCCGTCTCCAGGGCTGGCTTGAAGTAGTATTTGCACTTCCAGCCTATCTCCTCATCCACCACAGGGACAACTAGGGATGGCACAGGTGTAGGTAAAGTAGCTGATGACTCCGCTGGAGTAGCATACATAGGTGCAACAGCTGGAGTAGGAGCAGGTGCAGGTGTCGGGGTAGCCATCCACTCCTCATCATCCTTGATCAAGGGTTCCACCTCATCATCGGAGATGATCACAATCTCCTTCTCCGCCTATGGAGCACGGGGGGTGAACATGGCACGGTAGCCTGCAGTGCTGAGGCGGGCGGTCTTCGGGTTATGCGACATCTATAGATTTAGAGTAAGATAAAATTAGAATAAAAAATTTTATAGAATAGATTAAGGTATAAATAGCATAAATACTTTAATAAAATAACAAGAATGAGATAGTAAGCAGGAAACCAGTGGAGCAAAGATGCTAAAACGACCATTTCTAACTAGGCTTGCGTCCTACAGTCAACACGGCTCTGATACCAATTTGTCACACCCAATTTTAAGGATAAAATTAAATGCATGAAGCTCATGTGTGCCCAGGGATCAATCACACACATAAGTTAACAAATTATAAGAAGTATCATCACGGTGTATCTTACATCACGATTAATAACATCACATAGTCTTACACAACACAGCAGAAAATAAAAAGATAACTCTCTCGTGGAAGCTCCAACACAGGGATGATCAACTGGTTGACCACAAGCCTAATAGTCCTCAGGAAACTCCTCATACACGTTGTCATCTATTACCCATCCAGGATTTTTATCCAAATATAGAAAGTAAACAAGCGTAAGTACTTCCCGTACTTAACAAGTTAACATGGGGTTATGAAAGCTCAAAAAGGATGACACTGGCTTACTGCAGTTAGCACTTTTAGTGGGTCAAGATTTTATCATCAACTATTATCAAGTTATGCTTAAGCTCCCGTTTGAACCCATATAATCAGATTTTAGAATCATTTGTATCATATTATCATCGTATAACATCTTAAATAAACAACAATAAGTAACCAATTATTCTGTGAGTTTTCTGGGCCGCTCGTGACCATGAGCACGACTGTTATAATAGTTTGTAACCCTCTGCAGAGGTTGTGCACATTCACCACGAGTCATGATTCCCTTATGCCTGGGTTAATTACTCCCATATCACTGCCAAGGTGAGCGGGCGGGGTACACTATGAAGCCATTTCATAGGTTTCTCTAACAAGTTAGGGCCGTTGGGTTTCCTTGGCAGGCAGATGTAGGAACCCCCCTTTCCTATGACACAAATCCTTCGCAGCTATACACATAAGAACAGGGGCAGTCCTATACCCAACATGGCAAGCTCCTTTTGCGCCCTAAAGGTAACCTCTAACAAGCTAGAAAAGGTCCTATTACTGAGCTAAAGTCAGAGCCACATGACCCTCACGGTTGCACTGTCAGTCCCAGCTTTTGTCGACAGATAAGTCCTTATGGAGGGCCGAGAGCATCATGATCAAAAGTCATTTGCTCCTTCGCCCTATAATTCAGTTGTTTAAAAGTTAATTTTACCTTTTCGTTGCATAGAACCATTATTTCATCACGTAGATCATGTATAGTTATATTGAGCACTAGCAAACTACCCATATGCATATAACCCATAGGAGAACAAGGAACAGGATAATCAAACACTAGGATGTCCTTATGGGTATCAAAATTAGACACATGCAAATGAGTAATTAACAAATGGTGAATAGGACATTAAGGTATATCCCATGCTATACTTGCCTTGGTTAGCAAACTCCTGCTGGTCCTGCTGATCGTCGAAGAACTCTTGGTCTCCAACGTTTTCCTCACCGTCTGAACACGACCAACATGGCAACATACAACATACCAAAGGCATTCATGCAAAGCAAACAATTCTATAATTAGAATAGTACACCAGCAGTATAGAAAACAAGATAAAATGTTTATGAAAAAAATCTATGTCTCGCTACGATCACGTCAACGCGAAGTTCACGAAAATCGGAGCTAAAACGCGAAAGTTATGATTTAAACATGATTTCCTATAGCAAATTAATTAAGTAAACCTAACCATGAAATTTAAAAGTTGCAAACATGATTAATAGTGGTACTAACACGTAGATTATGCAATTACGAAACTAACGCAATTTGAACGGGTCAATTCGGAGCTAAAACAAAGTTTTTATGAGCCAAACAAATCCAGTGGCATTTTTGTAAATAGGATGAACTATTTTTGGATTTAAATAAATAAATTTTAGAATAATTAAACAGCCGCGGACTGCGGGTTCTAAATCACAAAACCTGGGGGTCTCTTTAGCAAAAGGACCCGCGAAGTGGTATCGGCCACTCTGGGCCATTGGATTTGAAATGAACGGCTCGGATTAGATCTGGGAGGGAGAGAGAGGAGAGGCCGGCGGCCGGGAACAGTGCTTCTGCCGGTGGAGCACCATGGTCATCGGCAAGGACTCGTCGGCGCGATCGGTACGGGTGCTACATGCCTCGGTTTGCCCATCAGAGAGCACCAGGGGAGAGAGGAGGTGAAGAGAAACCCTCCCAGGCCGAGAACGGGGCCGGAGGACGCATTTGGCGCGGTGGCGGCCATGGCCGGCGGCGTGGAGCACATCGGCGCTCGCGGGTAGGGCCCTAGAGGCCACGAAACTCATAATAAATGGCACGGGAAGAAAGAGGGAAGCAAGGGGGTTCTCACCACGGGGAAAACGGAGGCGGAGGCGGCTCGGGGACGGCTGTTCGCGCGAAGGGGCGGACGGCGGACCTTTTCTCGTCTGTGAAGCGGTTTTCGGCTTCCGCAGTGCTTGGCGAGTGCGAAACTGGAGCGGGGAGGCAGCAGGGAAGACGACGAAGGGTCTCGGCTCCCTTTTGTAGAGGCCAGGCGCGGGGGGAGGACGCTCTCACGACTGAAGTGGGTATGGCGGCGGGTTCGCCTTGACTGGGCGCGGACGCGGGACGCGTGGAGGTGGGGGACGGCGCGGACAGGCGGGCCCGGGCTGTCAGCGGTAGAGGCGCGAGGCGGCGGTTGCGCCTGAGCTGGGCTGGCGCGGCGGTTGCCTGCTCGCCCGGTTGGTCCGGCCCAGGAAGGAAATGGGGAAGGGGGAAATTGAGCGGGCTGGCGATGCAGGCCGCGCGGGGCTGGGCTGGTGTGGAGGAAAAAGGCCAGTGGGCCGAAATGAAGAAGGGAGGGGAGAAATGAATTTCTTTTTTTTCTAGAGTTTTTAGCAAACCATTTTCAAATTGATTTTGTTTCCATATTCAAATTTGATCAAAACCAATCATTGCAAAAATAAAAGTGCTGCAGCATGTATGCATCAAAAAGTTACTAACCTTATATTTGATTTTAATTTTCCAAAAATTATTAATTTCCTATATTTGAATTCACACATAATAACATAATTAAATCAAATTTACTTATTTTAAAAGAATGAAATTTTTGGGTGTTACAATTCTACCCCCCTTAAGATGAATCTCGTCCCCGAGATTCGAATGATTGCTTATTCAAACAGTTGTGGATAAGACTTTCGCAATTCCTCTTCTCTTTCCTAAGTAGCCTCATCCTCTGTATACCGATTCTACTATACCTTGCACATTTTTATAACTCGGCTCCTTATAACTCTTTCTGCCGTCTGTAAGATCTTTATCGGATACTCTTCATATGTGAGATCTTCCTTAACAGCAAGTTCTTCTAAAGGAATCTGCTCTTCTGGTACTCGCAAACACTTCTTTAATTGAGAAATATGAAACACATCGTGCACACCTGACAAACTCTCAGGCAGTTCCAACTGATAGGCTACGTCTCCATGTCTCTCTTGGATCTTGAAAGGTCCAATATACCTCGGTGCCAACTTTCCCTTCATATTGAATCTTTTCACACTTCTCATTGGTGACACCTTCAAGTACACATAATCTCCAACTTTGAAAGTCAGCTCTCTTCTACGAGTACCAACGTAACTCTTCTATCGGGACTGAGCCACTCTCAAGTTGTCTCTAATCATTCTCACTTGTTCTTCTACGTCTCTCAGGACATCGGGTCCAAACACTTGAGTTTCACCAGTCTGATTCCAGAACAAAGGCGTTCTACATGTACATCCATACAACGCCTCAAAAGGTGCCACCTTGAGACTCTTCTGGTAACTGTTGTTATACGAGAACTCAGCATATGGTAAACTCTTGTCCCAACTAGTACCATACTGCAGTGCACAAGCTCTCAACATATCTTCCAAAATCTGGTTGATCCTTGCAGTCTGTCCATCAGTTTGTGGGTGGTAAGAAGAACTGAAATTCAACTTTGTCCCCAAAGATCTATGTACTTTCTGCTAGAATTATGACATAAACTGAGTGCCTCTATCAGACATGATTTTCTTGGGAATACCATGTAAGCACACTATCCTTTCCATGTACAACTCTACTAGCCTTGCACCTGTATAGGTAGTCTTGACTGGTAGAAAGTGAGCAACCTTTGTGAGTCGATTCACTATTACCCATATTGAATCATAACCTCTTTGAGTACGGGGCAAACCTATGATAAAATCCATACCCACTTCTTCCCATTTCCATTTAGGAATCTTCATTGGTTGTAGCAACCCTACAGGTCTTTAATGCTCAGCTTTCACTCTTTGACAAGTGTCACACAAAGCCACATACTCTGCCACATCCCTCTTCAAACCATACCACCAATATTTCTCTTTGAGATCCAAATACATCTTGGTACTTCCGGGATGTATAGAATAAGCAGACTCATGTGCCTCTTGCAGAATTGCATCACAGATAGCCTTCACTTCAGGTACACATATCCTTTTCTCGAACCAAAGAGTATCATTCTCATCCATCCTGAATCCTGGTGCCTTTCCAAGCACTACATTCTCCGCTATCTCTTTTAGTTTTTCATCCTCCAATTGACCTTTGCGTATCTCTTGCTCCAATGTAGGCTCTATCACTAATTCCATTGCATTAGTGATAAAACTCAAGTTGAGATACTCCATTTCAGCACACAACTCTGCTAGCATCAATGTCAACCGAAGTCCATTGGCATAACTCTTCCTGCTAAGTGCATCAGCTACGACATTTGCTTTTTCTGAATGATAATGCACTTCCAAATCATAGTGTTTGATCAATTCTAACCAATGACGTTGTCTTAGATTCAGATCTAATTGTGTAAAGATATACTTTAAACTCTTGTGGTCTGTATAGATATCACTCTTATGCCCAATTAGATAATGTCTCCAGATTTTTAAAGCATGAACCACAGCTACCAATTCCAAGTCATGAGTAGGGTAGTTCAACTCATGCTTCCTCAATTGTCTAGATGCATATGCCACCACTCTTCCTTCTTGCATAAGAACACATCCAAGGCCCAAACGAGATGCATCACAATATATAGAGAAATTCTTGCTTAAATCTAGCAAAATCAACACTGGAGCTGTAGTGAATCTCTTATTTAGCTCATCAAAGTTTGCCTGGCATTTATCAGACCATATAAATTTAGCATTCTTTTCCAATAGAGCTGTCATAGCCTTAGCAAGCTTGGAAAAACCTTCAATGAACCTCCTATAGTATCCAGCCAATCCTAAAAAGTTATGAATCTCACTTACATTGGTTGGTGGTTTCCAATTCAATACATCTTGCACTTTGCCTGGATCCACTGCTATTCCACCATTGGAGACAACATGACCCAAAAAAGAGACCTCCTTCAACCAAAACTCACACTTGCTCCGCTTAGCGCACAACTTATGTTCTCTAAGCTTTTGCAAGACCAACCGTATATGTTCAGCATGCTCTTCTTCAGTCTTGGAGTATATCAGTATGTCATCAATGAATACCACCACAAATTTATCAAGAAACTCCATGAACACCTTATTCATCAAATACATAAAGTATGCAGGTGCATTGGTAAATCCAAAAGACATAACGGTATACTCATACAAGCCATACCGTGTAGTGAATGCTGTCTTGGGTATGTTTGAGTTTCGAATCTTAAACTGATGGTAACCTGAGCGGAGATCAATCTTGGAGAACACATAGGCTCCTCTCAACTGATCACACAAATCATCAATCCTTGGCAAAGGGTATTTATTCTTAATAGTGACCTCATTAAGTGAACGGTAATTCACACATATCCGTTGGCTACCATCCTTCTTATCTACAAAGATCACAGGTGCTCCCCATAGGGAAGAACTAGGGCGTATGAAACCTTTTTCATGCAACTCTTTTAGTTGTTTCTTAAGCTCTTCTAATTCATTAACCCCCATTCTATATGGACGTTTAGCTATTGGTGTAGTTCCAGGTAATAATTCAATAATGAATTCAATGTCACGGTTAGGTGGCATACCTGGCAAATCATCGAGGAAGACATCTGGGAACTCCTCCACAACACGATCTTGTTTATTAGCATCACCATCCAGCTGGTTCACAATGGTTGTTGGTTGTGCTTGCACTACCACTTCTACACAGATTCTATCTCCATTGGGTGATGTCACAACAACTGATCTCTCCTGACATTGAATCACTACTCGGTGTTGTTTCATCCAATCTATTCCTAGAATAAGATCAATTCCCGCTGTTCTCAACATAATAGGTTTTACTTTGAAGTCTACCCCCCTTAAGGAAATGCTAGTTGAGGGACTCTAATAAGAAGTTGGCATACTACCTCCTGGTGAATTTACTAGTATGGGGTTTTTCATGGCACATAAAGGTATGCTATGCATTCTAACAAAAGCTTGGGAAATAAAAGAATACGAAGCACTAAAATAAAAAAGTACTATAGCAGAGATAGAGTTGACACTGAACATACCCAACATGACCTCAGGCGTCTCTTGAGCTGCATCAGATGACACATAGTTCAGTTTAGCAGTATGAGGTGGTCGAGCGTTGAACTTCGGATTTCCATTCTGGTTCTAAGGAGCTTGCTGGTTCTGCTTCTTTGGACACTGAAGAGCATAGTGACCTACTTCTCCACAGCGGTAGCATGCGTTGGGGTTATTGGGTGCACCACTCTTCATAGGAGCATTGTTGGGTGTTCCCTGGCGTGTTGTTGGATTGCTGGTCTGTTGCGGGGGACGCTGATTACCAAACTGTTGCTGGTACTGGGGGCGTTGCTGGAACTGATTACGCTGAGGGTACTGACCACGGTTTCCCTAGTTAAATGGTCCTTGATTCCTTTGCTAAAACCTTGCTGGGGATAGGCACGTGGGCGGGTGTTGCTTCTAGAAGCTTGCCCTTGAAGCCTCCTCTTGTTGGTTTCCATCTCTTTGCACTTATCATCATTCACAATAGCGCGGTTCACCAAGGACTAAAAGTTAGGGTAGGTGTTGGACATCAGCTAGAGCTGCAGTCCATCATAAAGTCCCTCGAGGAAACGGCGTTGCTTCTCCTTGTCCTCAGCTACATCATTTGGAGCATAGCGTGATAATTGAGCAAACTTGTCACGATACTCCACCACAGTCATGGATCCTTGCTTAAGGGACCTGAATTCCTCCTACTTCAATTCCACGAGTCCATCAGGGATATGATAAGACCAGAAATTGTCCTTGAATTCCTGCTAGGTGATAGCAGGAGCATCGTTGGGGCGTCCATACTGGAAAGAATCCCACCAATCTTGAGCTGCCCCCTGGAGTTGACTAGAAGCATACAACACCTTCTCAAGATCATTGCATTGTGCTATGTTAAGTTGCTTTTCCACAGCACGCAACCAATCGTCTGCCTCCAAGGGGTCTGAGGCGTGAGTGAACACCGAAGGTGACCCTTCATGAATTCTCCACGCTTGTCTCTGACCTGAACAGGCGGTGATCCTCTTGCAGGTTCATTATCCAAGCGTTGCATCATGGCTTGCATCAACTACGCTTGTATTCCCATCAATTGTTCCATAGTCACTGGTGGCGGTGGTGGTGGATTTATGAGAGCATCACGTCCACAACCACGACCTCTGCCTCTTCCTCCTCTTGCGGCCATCTGTTTTCCAACAAATGCGCAAAATTTTAGAGATTTCTAAATTATAGAGAGCTTATAAAAGATAATAAACAATGCTCAAAACTTTCTGGACAAGATTCAATTATAGGAGTTTAGTAAATCTGTCATAACTTGAGTTTCATAGATCCCACAGAGGTGTACCAAGAACGGTTGGAAAGCTTAGGAGATTAGCTACAACTTTTATTCAGAACACTTTTACAGATTCTAGTATATACACGGTCAAAAATAGAGCTAAACCGAATCTATTCTGGGTTTCAGTCTGCGTAGAAACATCAACTTGTGACAGCTAGATCTCATAAACCTGAATAGATATTAATGTGATTCTAGAGACATTTGAAAGATACAGAAGTCTAGATGTCTCCACAAAATTTTCAGAATTTTAGGCAGTCCAGATTTCAAGATACAAGATAAAGAACACAGACTGCTCCAGAAAACAGCACAGCAGGGATAAGATAAAGCAAACCCATCTGCATTAAGACTCCATCTAAACTTAAGGTTCAAACCTATGAAATTTTGTGGACATGCCCACAAACCTCCAGCAATCAAATAGTTCACAATTAAAAGCATCTAATCACTATAGTTCACAAGACAAGACAAGACTAGATATGACACACGAACTAACAACGTAGTAACTTTAAACAAGGAACCTAACACCTATGGGGCGGTGTCAATCATGGTGAACGACCGGCGCTTCTTCTTGTAGATCGGTGGCAGCCCAAGTTGAGCACGCAGTTCATCAACTTGCTTCTGGAGTCGCCTCTCGGCCCTCTGCGATGCTCGCAGCTCTCCCTTGACCTCTTCATCTACCCCCTGCATGGCATGGACATGTTGCATAGTTGCTTCCAGAGTTGGATCACTTTCTGGTGGTGCCAAGACCTACCAATTACCCTCATGATCATTGCGAGGAAGGAACCTAAAACGATCCTCCTTCATGGCCTCAAAACAACAACTATGGTAGTAGATGTAAGCATCCTGCGCTGCATCTTCCATGCCATCCAATGTGTGGGCCCGTCTGGCAGTGGCACGATAGACAGTCTCCACCTCATGTCCATTCTTTATGTCATTCTAGTCAGTGACAACTAGCTCTACCTTCCAAAAGGTTGCCTCCAAAGGATGCTAGTACTCTGCACAGTGATAGTTGATGGAGGCATGCAGATCAGGGTAGTAGTCATCCAGCACGTGAGTAAGGAAGGTGTGGTAGTAGGCCGTCTCCAGGGCTGGCTTGAAGTAGTATTTGCACTTCCAGCCTATCTCCTCATCCACCACAGGGACAACTAGGGATGGCACAGGTGTAGGTAAAGTAGCTGATGACTCCGCTGGAGTAGCATACATAGGTGCAACAGCTGGAGTAGGAGCAGGTGCAGGTGTCGGGGTAGCCATCCACTCCTCATCATCCTTGATCAAGGGTTCCACCTCATCATCGGAGATGATCACAATCTCCTTCTCCGCCTATGGAGCACGGGGGGTGAACATGGCACGGTAGCCTGCAGTGCTGAGGCGGGCGGTCTTCGGGTTATGCGACATCTATAGATTTAGAGTAAGATAGAATTAGAATAAAAAATTTTATAGAATAGATTAAGGTATAAATAGCATAAATACTTTAATAAAATAACAAGAATGAGATAGTAAGCAGGAAACCAGTGGAGCAAAGATGCTAAAACGACCATTTCTAACTAGGCTTGCGTCCTACAGTCAACACGGCTCTGATACCAATTTGTCACACCCAATTTTAAGGATAAAATTAAATGCATGAAGCTCATGTGTGCCCAGGGATCAATCACACACATAAGTTAACAAATTATAAGAAGTATCATCACGGTGTATCTTACATCACGATTAATAACATCACATAGTCTTACACAACATAGCAGAAAATAAAAAGATAACTCTCTTGTGGAAGCTCCAACACAGGGATGATCAACTGGTTGACCACAAGCCTAATAGTCCTTAGGAAACTCCTCATACACGTTGTCATCTATTACCCATCCAGGATTTTTATCCAAATATAGAAAGTAAACAAGCGTAAGTACTTCCCGTACTTAACAAGTTAACATGGGGTTATGAAAGCTCAAAAAGGATGACACTGGCTTACTGCAGTTAGCACTTTTAGTGGGTCAAGATTTTATCATCAACTATTATCAAGTTATGCTTAAGCTCCCGTTTGAACCCACATAATCAGATTTTAGAATCATTTGTATCATATTATCATCGTATAACATCTTAAATAAACAACAATAAGTAACCAATTATTCTGTGAGTTTTCTGGGCCGCTCGTGACCGTGAGCACGACTGTTATAATAGTTTGTAACCCTCTGCAGAGGTTGTGCACATTCACCACGAGTCATGATTCCCTTATGCCTGGGTTAATTACTCCTATATCACTACCAAGGTGAGCGGGTGGGGTACACTATAAAGCTATTTCATAGGTTTCATTAACAAGTTAGGGCCGTTGGGTTTCCTTGGCAGGCAGATGTAGGAACCCCCCTTTCCTATGACACAAATCCTTCGCAGCTATACACATAAGAACAGGGGCTGTCCTATACCCAACATGGCAAGCTCCTTTTGCGCCCTAAAGGTAACCTCTAACAAGCTAGAAAAGGTCCTATTACTGAGCTAAAGTCAGAGCCACATGACCCTCACGGTTGCACTGTCAGTCCTAGCTTTTGTCGACAGATAAGTCCTTATGGAGGGCCGAGAGCATCATGATCAAAAGTCATTTGCTCCTTCGCCCTATAATTCAGTTGTTTAAAAGTTAATTTTACCTTTTCGTTGCATAGAACCATTATTTCATCACGTAGATCATGTATAGTTATATTGAGCGCTAGCAAACTACCCATATGCATATAACCCATAGGAGAACAAGGAACAGGATAATCAAACACTAGGATGTCCTTATGGGTATCAAAATTAGACACATGCAAATGAGTAATTAACAAATGGTGAATAGGACATCAAGGTATATCCCATGCTATACTTGCCTTGGTTAGCAAACTCCTGCTGGTCCTGCTGATCGTCGAAGAACTCTTGGTCTCCAACGTTTTCCTCATCGTCTGAACACGACCAACATGGCAACATACAACATACCAAAGGCATTCATGCAAAGCAAACAATTCTATAATTAGAATAGTACACCAGCAGTATAGAAAACAAGATAAAATATTTATGAAAAGAATCTATGTCTCGCTACGATCACGTCAACGCGAAGTTCACGAAAATCGGAGCTAAAACGCGAAAGTTATGATTTAAACACGATTTCCTATAGCAAATTAATTAAGTAAACCTAACCATGAAATTTAAAAGTTGCAAACATGATTAATAGTGGTACTAACACGTAGATTATGCAATTACGAAACTAACGCAATTTGAGCGGGTCAATTCGGAGCTAAAACAAAGTTTTTATGAGCCAAACAAATCCAGTGGCATTTTTGTAAATAGGATGAACTATTTTTGGATTTAAATAAATAAATTTTAGAATAATTAAACAGCCGCGGACTGCGGGTTCTAAATCACAAAACCCGGGGGTCTCTTTAGCAAAAGGACCCGCGAAGTGGTATCGGCCACTCTGGGCCATTGGATTTGAAATGAACGGCTCGGATTAGATCTGGGAGGGAGAGAGAGGAGAGGCCGGCGGCCGGGAACAGTGCTTCTGCCGGTGGAGCACCATGGTCGTCAGCAAGGACTCGTCGGCGCGATTGGTACGGGTGCTACAGGCCACGGTTTGCCCATCAGAGAGCACCGGGGGAGAGAGGAGGTGAAGAGAAACCCTCCCAGGCCGAGAACGGGGCTGGAGGACGCGGTTGGCGCGGTGGCGGCCATGGCCGGCGGCGTGGAGCACATCGGCGCTCGCGGGTAGGGCCCTAGAGGCCACGAAACTCGTAATAAATGGCACGGGAAGAAAGAGGGAAGCAAGGGGGTTCTCACCACGGGGAAAACGGAGGCGGAGGCGGCTCGGGGACGGCTGTTCGCGCGAAGGGGCGGACGGCGGACCTTTTCTTGTCTGTGAAGCAGTTTTCGGCTTCCGCAGCGCTTGGCGAGTGCGAAACTAGAGTGGGGAGGCAGCAGGGAAGACGACGGAGGGTCTCGGCTCCCTTTTGTAGAGGCCAGGCGCGGGGGGAGGACGCTCTCACGACTGAAGTGGGTATGGCGACGGTTTCGCCTTGACTGGGCGCGGACGCGGGACGCGTGGAGGTGGGGGACGACGCCGACAGGCGGGCCCGGGCTGTCAGCGGTAGAGGCGCGAGGCGGCGGTTGCGCCTGAGCTGGGCTGGCGCGGCGGTTGCCTGCTCGTCCGGTTGGGCCGGCCCAGGAAGGAAACGGGGAAGGGGGAAATTGAGCGGGCTGGCAATGCAGGCCGCGCGGGGCTGGGCTGGTGTGGAGGAAAAAGGCCAGTGGTCCGAAATGAAGAAGGGAGGGGAGAAATGAATTTCTTTTTTTTCTAGAGTTTTTAGCAAACCATTTTCAAATTGATTTTGTTTCCATATTCAAATTTGATCAAAACCAATCATTGCAAAAATAAAAGTGCTGCAGCATGTATGCATCAAAAAGTTACTAACCTTATATTTGATTTTAATTTTCCAAAAATTATTAATTTCCTATATTTGAATTCACACATAATAACATAATTAAATCAAATTTACTTATTTTAAAAGAATGAAATTTTTGGGTATTACAGAGGTCCATAGAAATAAAAAAGATTGAAGAAATTATCGTTTGAATCAATTGTTTTTTATCAAAGCGAAGAGAACGTGCACCTAGTGGAGTAGTAGGGAAAGCAGAAGTGCAACCTATAGGTCGGGGTTTAAATCCTGGTTCTCACAAAAAAAAGCCACTCCTTGTGTTGTTTTCAATAAAATACATGGTCCACTAGCGGTTGCAGCGTAATACGTGGCTACAACTATGTCCTTCCGTTAGTGCCACGTCCTGAGTAGTTGGGGTTCGTAGCCTTTTCTCGACCCCGCGGAAGAGAATCTTCTACCTTTCCGTTAGTGCCTTAATGGAGGTCTTACCTCTAGGGGCCGAGTTTTTTTTTAATCAAAGCAAAGAGATTCTCCTAATCAGGTTGGGTTGACGATGATGATTTATTATCAGAAAAGAACAAATTTTAAGCAACACGAGACGGCGACATATGTTGTCATATTGACGCCCAATCTGCCAGATTTATCCAATACAACCAACCTGCACACCCGCCTCATATTTTGTCCATTTTTATTTTAAATTTGCGCGTGCTACAATGAGTCTAGCTAGCAGAGAGTGGAGGGGAAAATGCCAAGCACGGAGCTAGCAAGGTTGACTAGAGAGCATATCATGTGTGGACGATTGCAGTAGCTGCAAGAGTCAGCAAGGGCAAATCATCGGTTACGTTGAGTCGTTGACTTGTGGATTCGTTTTCTAGAATGTCTCCTCAATCCCGTCTTGTTACGACGTTGCGGGTGGTTGACCTGCTCCAATAATCCACTTGCTTTTCATGTCATCATGTGGCGCTGTGGAATGTTTCTTCTTTTTTTCTACCATAACAATAATGTAGGTGGGGTTACACACAAGGTGTGTTGGCCTTGGTACTACTTAAAAACAAAAGTAAATTTTGTTCGAGGGAGATAGAAAGGTTACTAATCTTTTTTTCCTGAATTATGCCCATGCAAAACCTATTTCTACGTGTTCCTAGAAATGATTGAGCATAATTTGACAAAGTCACTATGACACCTCATTGTCGATGGGCACGCACCTATCACTAAAAAAATAATAACATTATATCCTAGAGTAAATCTTAGAACGAGAGCACTCATGGTAAATCAAGGATTTAAATCTGGGTATACAGGTTCCACATGAATTTGAAAAATCTGAAGCTAGTACCAATTTTTCATTTATATTTTTAAAATTTTTTTAGAGATGAAACCAGATTTTTGTTCTTTCTCTCTTGGAGGTAGCAGCACGTTGCGCGTCTGCAGTCTGCCGGCGTGGCGAGGTAGCCTTGCCCACGTTTTGGCCGGACGGATCGATCAGCCCGTGTGCTACTCCTGTGACGCGCGCGTGGCGGCGCACACAAGTACGTGGGGCGGCAAGTTGCTGGATCGGCCACTACCCACTACCCAATCTAGGTCGCTCGCAAGTACCTTCCACTGGCACCCCACCAGTGCACCACACCAACAGGCTGCACTGCACATAAACACAAAGTCGATCAGAGTTGGACACATTGTTCACGTGCTCGCACTGTGCATCGCCAACGACTGCACACAAACACCTGTGCTTGCCTGCCCAGTTGCCCAGCGCCCCAGCCTAGGACACTTCTGGCCGCGGCGGGCGTCCCTGTATACGAGCCGTGGTTTTGTTTTGCGGATCTTCGTTGTCCACTGTATATACTCGCTGCTAGCTCTAGCGTGGCGTGGAGAAGCCTATATTTATTACCGAGTAAGTACATAGCTCCATCGATTTGGACCTCTGCCAAACTTGACAATAACTTTTTGTGAATGTAGAACTTATAGCTTATTTTTTTATCTAAACCTCTAACCAGGTGTTAACCAACTGTTAACTAACCACATCTAATTTAGACTAATTTTGTAGTCTCGACTAGTAACTAGCTCTAACTGATCCAAACATGTTATATGCTGCCATGTACCATCACTGTCTTTTGGAATTGAAAGCAACTATTGGCCCATAATTTAGTTTTGCTGACTAATGAGATCATGAGCAACATGAAAGCTCAAAATGGATGACACTGGCTTACTATAGTTAGCACTTTTAGTGGGTCAAGATTTTATCATCAACTATTATCAAGTTATGCTTAAGCTCCCGTTTGAACCCATCTTAAATAAACAACAATAAGTAACCAATTATTCTGAGTTTTCCGGGCCGCTCGTGACCGTGAGCACGTCTGTTATAACAGTTTGTAACCCTCTGCAGAGGTTGTGCACATTCACCGCGAGTCGTGATTCCCTTATGCCCGGGTTAATTACTCACATATCACTGCCAAGGTGAGCGGGCGGGGTACACTATGAAACCATTTCATAGGTTTTTCTAACAAGTTAGGGCCGCTAGGTTTCCTCGGCAGGCAGATGTAGGAACCCCCTTTCCTATGGCACAAATCCTTTGCGACTATACACATAAGAACAGGGGCAGTCCAATACCCAACGTGGCAAGCCCCTTTTGTGCCCTAAAGGTAACCTCTAACAAGCTAGAAAAGGTCCTATTACTGAGCTAAAGTCAGAGCCATATGACCCTCACGGTTGCACTGTCAGTCCCAACTTTTGCCGACAGATAAGTCCTTATGGAGGGCTGATAGCATCATGATCGAAAGTCATTTGCCCCTTCGCCCTATAATTCAGTTGTTTAAAAGTCAATTTTACCTTTTCGTTCCATAGAACCATTATGTCATCATGTAGATCATGTATAGTTACATTGAGCGCTAGCAAACTACCCATATGCATATAACCCATAGGAGAACAAGGAACAAGATAATCAAACACTAGGATGTCCCTACGGGTATCAAAATTAGACACATGCAAATGAGTAATTAATAAATGATGAATAGGACATCAAGGTATATCTCATGCTATACTTGCCTTGGTTAGCAAACTCTTGCTGGTCCTGCTGGTCGTCGAAGAACTATTGGTCTCCAACGTTCTCCTCACCATCTGAACGCGACCAACACGGCAACATACAACATACCAAAGGCATTCATGCAAAGCAAACAATCCTATAATTAGAACAGTACACCAGCAATATAGAAAACAAGATAAAAATGTTTATGAAAAGAATCTATGTCTCGCTACGATCACGTCAACGCGAAGTTCACGAAAATCGGAGCTAAAACGTGAAAGTTATGATTGAAACACGATTTCCTATAGCAAATTAATTAAGTAAACCTAACCATGAAATTTAAAAGTGGCAAACATGATTAACAATAGTACTAACACGTAGATTATGCAATTACGAAACTAACGCAATTTGAACGGGTCGATTCAGAGCTAAAACGAAGTTTTTATGAGCAAAACAAATCCAGTGGCATTTCTGTAAATAGGATGAACTGTTTTCGGATTTAAATAAATAAATTTTAGAATAATTAAACAGCCGAGGACTGCGGGTTCTAAATCACAAAACCCGGGGTCTCTTTAGCGAAAGGACCCGCGAAGGGGTATCGGCCACTCTGGGCCATTGGATTTGAAATGAACAGCACGGATTAGATCTGGGAGGGAGAGAGAGGAGAGGCCGACGGCCGGGAATAGTGCTTCCGGCGGCAGAGCACCATGGCCGGCGGCAAGAACTCGCCGGCGCAATCGATGTGGGGGCTACGGGCCACGGCCTGCCCATCAGAGAACACTAGGGGAGAGAGGAGGCGAAGGGAAACCCTCCCAGGCCGAGAATAGGGCCGGAGGACGCGGTTGGCACAGTGGCGGCCATGGCCAGCGGCGTGGAGCACATCGGCGCTCGCAGTAGGGCCCTAGAGGCCACGAAACTCGTAATACATGGCATGGGAAGAAAGAGAGAAGCAAGGGGGTTCTCACCACGGAGAAAACGAAGGCGGAGGTGGCTCGGGGATGACTATCCGCGCGGAGGGGCGGACGGCGGACCTTGGCTCGTCTGTGCGGCGGTTTTTGGCTTCCGCAGCGCTCGGTGAGTGCGAAACTGGAGCAGGGAGGCAGCAGGGAGGACGGCAGAGGGTCTCGACTCCCTTTGTAGAGGCCGGGCACGAGGGGAGGACGCTCCCATGACCAAAGTGGGCACGGCGGCTGTTTCGCCTTGACCGGGGCGCGAACGCGGGACATGCGGAGGTAGGGGACGGTGCCGACAGGCGGGCCCGGGCTATCAGCGGCAGAGGCGCGGGGCGGCGGTTGCGCCCGAGCTGGGCTGGCGCGGCGGTTGCCTGCCGCCCGGTTGGGCTG
>NW_027097162.1:0-10504 GCF_019320115.1 Miscanthus floridulus | reverse complement strand
GAGATGGCTTGCCAATATTGATGAACGGAGTATGTAGTGTTGAACCTTTTATGAGTTATCCATAGTCAAAGCTCATGTTTGAATATTCCCTTTCCATGAGCATGCTCACCGGCTTCAATATCACTAGCAGCATCTTGTTTGCTTCATTCTTATCACTTGTTGTATCATTCTTGCCACTTATTGCATCATCAACCTTCTTGCTCAATTCTTTCTTCATCTTGCATCTTCTTCATTTCATCTTGAAAGAGCTTGACTTGAGTAGCCATCAACTCTTCAGCTATTTTCTTGGCCATCTCGGCAGCAACGGCTTGCATCTTGTCAGACTCCGACATTGTTTCTTCTCACACAGTGAAGCGCTAAAAGAAGACCTCGCACTGATACCAATTGAAACGATCTAATAATGCCTAGAGGGGGGGAGTGAATAGGCGTATCTAAAAATTAACTGCAAATGCTAAGTTCAAATTTGTCAGTCAATGTCGGAAGTCCCGGCGTTTGGGTTAAAACTCCCGACGTCGTCAGAAGTTCCGACACAAATGTCAGCAGTCCCAACGCCTACGTGAACTATAAAAGTAGTGTTAAATTTAACTTTGCGGATAAATAATCTTACAACCCCACTTCCTAGTGGTTTGGTAAAGATGTTGGGTCACTCCCTTGACGCCGTAATGCCTCCAAACCGTAGATCGAGTCCAAACCCTAAAATGAAGTTTGGGAGAGAAAGAGATAAACAAATACAAGTAATCTCTGTAGAGTGTTAGAAAAATAATCTATGTGCTCGTAGAGTGCTAGAGTGTGTCTCTTTTGATTTTATTTTTATGCTTGAGCACTCTATCTTCCTCAGACTAACTAAGTTTGCATCCCTCTTTATAGTGCGGTGGATCCTAAACTCAAAAACAAACATAAAACCTTTGGAGAGCATTTTGAATTCATCCGCCTTTACAACTTTAAGAATTGAGGGATACCATTTCATCTTTATCAACTCTTTGAATCTTTCATGGGACTAATAGCTGCGACAGATCTCATTAAGATCACATTAGTCTCTAATTTGGATGTCATCAATACACCAAAACCCACATAGGGGGTAAATGCACTTTCAAACACAGAATTCTCCAAAGCCTTCAAGCCGGCCATCACTACTGCAACATCCACGCCATCTCCTGCGCTCACTGGCTTCCACATGAAGAAACTGCATTACGCGTTGCCCTGATCATGCCGAAGAACACAACATTGGGATGAACCCTAGATCCGATTTGAAAATGCCAAAATGGACCAGCAAGAAATGCAAAATAACTCACCCAGTCACGATTCCTGCAAGTGTAGAACTGCTTGTCTGGGTTGTTTTGGGTTCTAGACGTTCGCACCACAACCGTCGTCGTCCTGTAGAAAGGGCGCAGCGGCTTAGCCTCTCTCGCTCCACGCGAACTTGTCGAGGACGAAGCGCCCGAGCATGTCGCCATCTTCAACCGGCCTCTACTTGCTTTTTTGTGTCGACGATGCCAACCCGCCACCGCCACGCTCACGCGCCCGCCCGCCCACCGCCGCCGCCTTTTATCGTGGAGACGGGGAAGGAGAGTGAGACAATTAACGGCCGGGTAACGGACGGGTTCTTATGTTGGAGGCGGACCTAAGTGTGGTTCAAGGGCATCGGATGTCCAAAGTAAAGTTTTCTCTCTCCTTAACTGGTTAAAACCGGGCCTCGGTGTCCTGTGGCCTAATTTCAACGAACCAGAGTGTCGGATACCGTGAGAAGGGGTACCCTAAGCAAAATCCAAAAAACGACTGCTTAGACTTCGTAAAGATCGAAACCAGCTAAACGCTGTTGGCCTCGGCCGATTCTCCGACTCGCCCGAGGCTCCAAGGGCCTCGGCCGATTCTCCGACTCGCCCGAGGCCCATCGCCGCAGGCCTCGGCCGATTCTCCGATTCGCCCGAGGCCCCCTCGCTACCGACCCCGAGCGATTCCCCGCCAAAGGCCACGGCCGGGCCACCGACCCTCCGTCTCGCGCAAGGCAGGCTCGGCAGCACTCCGCCGCCTCTTCCTTCTCCCGTCCCTCTGACAAAACGTCGTGTCACATCAGCTCAGCCGACTGTTGCCCCTGACGACAACCGCACGCCCGGCACAGTACAGCAGAATGGCCGATGGGACAGGAGGCAGGACTGGGCAGGGGTTACCCGCCACTGTACTAACCACCGTGACGCCCATGCCTCACTATGCTGCCAACTCCTGCACCGAGGACAATGCAGCGTGGGGAGCCACATCTGGGCTACTGTAGCCTCGGAATCAGTACCCAAGGCCAATAACTCCCCCCAAGAACCTCGACAGTTTGCTTCACGGGCTCGGCAGCCTGAGGGTCCATGACCACCGAGCCCCCCGCGATGGCTCGGCCTCGGCATAGCCGCTGCCCCCTACGACGTCATTACACGGCAACCCGCACGTCGCCCGCCATGTCCTGCATCAAGCCGTACTGGAGCCCCACGACGCACAAGACCGAGTACGACCAGCATGTCACTTCCGCACGTCCTATCGAGGCGCTCAACCACTCCGACAAATCACACGGCGGCGCAGTGCAGCGACGTGGCAGACCAGACGTCCGTCACGTCAGCACCCTGCCATCCACGACGGGACTGTGCAAGGGTTACCGGCTACTGTGCTGCCTAAACTCCTGCACCAAGGACGGACACGACGTGGGGAGTCAGAACCGGGTTCCTGTGACCTCGGGGCCAGCGAACCGACCGCTCCGCCCCGCTCGAGACCCCCGATGAGCCTCGGATTCCGCCTCGCCCGAGACTCCCGGTAGGGCCTCGGGCGAACTGGCCATGCTCCGCCTCGCCCGAGGCTGGGCTCGTCCCGCAATCTCGTCACCTCCACCTCAAAAGTCACTCCGGCAGGCTATCGCATCCAATTAATGCACCCAGCTGCCCGCACTACGAAAGTCACGATCGGCAGCATGCCGCGACAGGACAACGGTCAAATCGCCTTTTTACCATCCCTTACTGACGATACAGGGCACCGTATCCTGTAGACGCGTGTTCGGCACTGTTCCGCCCAAATCAACTATCGGCGATGGCCGCCCAGACCTCACATTGCCACCCGCTAAAGGCCTCGGCACAGCAGGCCTCGGCACAGTGGGTCTCGGCCTCAGCGCGACAGGTCTCGACGCAGCCTACTACAGCAGCCACCAGGCCTCGGCATTTCACCAAGTCAACAAAAGTACAAGAGCGCAGCATGTCGTCAGCCTTGAAGACCATACCGACTAGACATCGACTGGAACTCCCACGACGCCATACTGCTTCAGGGAGCGGAATACGTCAGCAAATAGTAGCCTTCTCATGTACCTCTCGCTTCCTCCTTGTAACTATAAAAGGAGGTAGCCAGGGCCATTTCTGGGGGGCGGGAGGAAAAACACACCGATAGAATCACGCACTTCCACGCTGCTTGGGAGCAACGTCCCAAGCCGTTCGCACCACCCTCGCCGAGACCTGGGGCTAGCTCCCTCTCTCACTCAGCTTGTAACCCCCTACCACGAGCACTCCGGTGCAAGGAATACAAGATCAATCTCTCAGACTGGACGTAGGGCCTCGACTGCCCGAACCAGTATAAACCTTGTGTCTCTTTGCATCACCATCCGGGATTAGGGACACGCAGTACAAATTCACTCGTTGGTTGAGGGACCCCCGGTTCCAAAACACCGACAGTTGGCGCGCCAGGTAGGGGCCTCTGCGTGTCAGCTTCGTCATCCTAGCAAGTTCCGGATGGCAGACCACATACGACCATTGCGCCTCGGCACCATAGTTTGGTTCGGGAGCCTAGAGTTCATGTCTCTAGGGCATGAGTACGACATGGTGCTCCTCGCTCCTCGAACCCCACCGTCCGACGACGAAGTCACGCCCCGGCAGCCCAGGCGTAGGCGGCGTCCGGGCGGCCGCTCTCGCCACGCTCGCCGGGCACGGCGCGAGCAAGGCCACCCCGACGCTACGCGAGCCCGGGGCAGCACGACACTCCCCGCCGATATCCTGCGACCAGCTGTTGGTACGGGGTCCCTGACTGGGGACCTGTCTGACCTGAGCCTGGACAAAGGAAAATCGCCAGGGGCTTACGACGATGCCCAGTCATCTAACCCCGCTCCGCCACTCCCTGAAGAACCGACCCCGGCGGGGCAGAATCTGGAGACGGCCCCGTTCCCATACCCCTTTGGGTTGAGAAATGCCGCCACCTCCTACGCCTACGCTTACGCTGCCGCTCACGAGCACCCCTCGGAACGCCGCCAGCGCTTCGCTCTCGACCTGAGCACCCACTCCGACCCCTCGGACGAGGACGAGGCGTGGCCCGGGGTGGATTTCTCCGAACTCCACAACCCTGGGGCTTTACGCCAATTCTTGGCCGCAAGCGACTACTGCCTCGGCTATTCCGACTCCGACGACGAAGGGACTTACGATCCATCCCGTGAGTGCTTCCACGTCGGGCTCGGGATGCCAACGGTGGGCGAAGAGGAAGAAGGGACAGGCACTCGTTCACCGCCCCGGGCGGGGACGGGTGGTGCCACGCCTCCTCGTCTCGCAGCCCCGGCAGCACGGAACGAGAATCTCGTCCACGGGGGGCATCGTCGCCCAGACCTGGAGCAGCTCCGCGAGCTTCAGGCCAAGGTCGAACAGGACCGACTCCTTCTGCAACAGCTCCGGGACACTCTCGAGCAGGAGCAGCGAGGGCGCGGTGAGGGCGGAGGAGCCCGAGGGCGGGCCCGCGACGTTCATCACCGCATCAACGACAACGAGGGCGGAGAGCCACCCCCAATCTTTAACCGCGCTAGCCAGAATGTCGCAGCTGCTGCGATGCTGATCCGAGCGATGCCCGAGCCCTCCACCACCGAAGGGCGACGGGTCCGCGGAGAGCTCCGCGACCTCCTCGAGACCGCAGCAGTGCAGCAGGCCGAAAGTTCCGCCTCCCGCCGGCGCGGAGGCACTTCGGAGCAACCCACGGCACGACCTCGCCAAGGTCAGGATGCCTCGGTCCGTCCCGAGCCCGCTCGCGCGCCGACGGTCAACAGGGCCCCCTCGGTGCGCGACCGACCTGGACACCAACGCGAGGTACAAGGCGACCACGAGGTAGTTGGCAGGCGACGGCGCCACGACGACGGAGCCGCCCGAGGCTACCACCCGCACCGAGGCGGTCGCTACGACAGTGGTGAGGACCGCAGCCCCTCCCCTGAGCCGCCAGGACCTCGGGTCTTCAGCAGGGCCATCCGCGTTGCTCCTTTCCCCGCCCGGTTCCGACAGCCGGCCAACCTCACCAAGTATAGCGGCGAGACGAACCCTGAGCTATGGCTAGCCGATTATCGCCTGGCTTGTCAGCTGGGTGGCGCGGACGATGATCTGCTCATCATCCGCAATCTCCCTTTACTCTTGACGGACTCGGCGCGAGCCTGGCTTGAGCATCTCCCCCCCTCGCAAATCCACGACTGGCGCGACTTGGTTAGGATCTTCGTCGGGAACTTCCAGGGCACTTACGTGCGCCCTGGGAATTCCTGGGATCTCAAGAACTGCCGCCAGAAGCCGGACGAGTCTCTCCGAGACTTCATCCGGCGCTTCTCCAAACAGTGCACCGAGCTACCCAGCGTCGGTGACTCGGAGATCGTCCAGGCTTTCCTCTCCGGCACCACTTGTCGGGACTTGGTCCGAGAGTTAGGGCGCAACGTCCCGCGCTCTGCCGCCGCGCTCCTCGACATCGCCACCAACTTCGCCTCGGGCGAAGAGGCGGTGGGGGCCATCTTCCCCAACAACGACGCCAAGGGGAAGCAAAGGACGAGGCCCCCGAGGCCTCGCCCACCCGCGTCCCTAAGAGAAAGAAGAAGGGCCGCCCGGGGAAGCAGGAGGTCCTCGAGGCCGTTCACGTCGCCACAACAGATCGCAGGAATCCCCGAGGCCCCCGCGGCCCCGGGCTATTTGACGACATGCTAAAAAAGCCCTGTCCTTACCATCAAGGCCCGGTGAAGCATGCCCTCGAGGAATGCACCATGCTCCGGCGTTACTACGCCAGGCTCGGGCTCCCCGACGACGATGAGGCCAGGAAAAGGGGCGCCGGCGAAAGGGACGGTGATAAAGATGATGGGTTTCCCGAGGTACGCAACGCTTTCATGATCTTTGGCGGACCCTCGGCATGCCTCACGGCGCGCCAGCGAAAGAGGGAACGCCGGGAGGTCTTCTCGGTCAGGGTAGCCACCCCCCGGTACCTCGATTGGTCTCGGGAAGCAATCACCTTTGACCGGGATGACCACCCTGATTACGTTCCAAACCCCGGGCAGTACCCACTGGTCGTCGACCCGATCATCGGCAACACCCGGCTCACCAAAGTGCTCATGGACGGAGGCAGCGGCCTCAACATCCTCTACGTCAACACTCTGGAGCTCCTGGAGCTCGACCGATCACGGCTCCGAGGCGGTTCCGCGCCCTTCCACGGCGTCGTACCAGGAAAGCGCACGCGACCCCTCGGACGCATCGACTTTACCCGTCTGTTTCGGCACTCCCTCCAACTACCGCAAGGAGGTCCTCACCTTCGAGGTGGTGGAATTCAAGGGGGCTTACCACGCCATCTTGGGGCGCCCGTGCTACGCCAAGTTCATGGCGATCCCCAACTACACCTACCTCAAGCTCAAGATGCCAGGCCCCAACGGCGTCATCACCATCGAGTCCACGTACGAACATGCATACGACTGCGACGTCGAGTGCATCGAGTACGCCGAGGCCATCGTGGAGGCCGAGACCCTCATCGCCGATCTCGTCCAGCTTGGTGGCGAGGTTCCCGACGCCAAGCGGCGCGCCGGGGCCTTCGAGCCCGCGGAGGCTGTCAAGCACGTCCCCGTCGACCCCGCCGTCCCCGACGGCCGAGGACTGAAGATCAGCGCCACCCTCGACAGCAAATAGGAGGCCGTGCTCGTCGACTTTCTCCGTGCGAACGTCGATATGTTCGCATGGAGTCCCTCGGACATGCCAGGCATACCAAGGGAGGTCGCCGAGCACGCCTTAGATATCCGGCCAGGCTCCAGGCCGGCAAAGCAGCGCCTGCGCCGGTTTGACGAGGAGAAGCGCAGGGCCATCGGCGAAGAAGTACAGAAGCTCGTGGCAGCCGGGTTCATCAAGGAAGTATCCCATCCAGAGTGGTTGGCTAACCCTGTACTAGTCAGGAAGAAAAGTGGCAAGTGGAGGATGTGCGTGGACTACACTGGTCTAAATAAAGCATGCCCGAAAGTCCCATTCCCACTACCACGAATTGACCAAATCGTCGACTCCACTGCAGGATGCGAAACCCTCTCCTTCCTTGATGCGTATTCCGGTTACCACCAAATCAAGATGAAAGAGTCCGACCAGCTCGCGACTTCTTTCATCACTCCATTCGGCATGTACTGCTACGTAACCATGCCGTTTGGCCTCAGAAACGCAGGGGCCACTTACCAACGGTGCATGATCCAAGTCTTTGGCGAACATATCGGACGAACCGTTGAGGCCTATGTGGATGACATCGTAGTCAAGTCCAGGAAGGCCGGCGATCTCGTCGGCGACCTGGAGGTTGCCTTCACATGTCTCAGAAAGAAGGACATCAAGCTCAACCCCGAGAAGTGTGTCTTCGGGGTCCCCCGAGGCATGCTCTTAGGATTCATAGTCTCGGAACGTGGGATCGAGGCCAACCCGGAGAAGGTCTCGGCCGTGACCAACATGGGCCCGATCCGAGACCTCAAAGGCGTGCAGAGGGTCATGGGATGCCTTGCGGCCCTGAGCCGCTTCATCTCCCGCCTCGGCGAAAAAGGCCTGCCCCTGTACCGCCTTTTGAGAAAGGCCGAGCGCTTTTCTTGGACCGCCGAGGCCGAGGAAGCCCTCGCCAGGCTCAAAGCACTGCTCACCAACCCCCCCGTCCTGGTTCCGCCCACCGAGGGCGAACACCTCTTACTCTACGTCGCCGCGACGACCCAAGTGGTCAGCGCGGCCGTAGTCGTCGAGAGGCAGGAGAAGGGACACGCTCTGCCCATCCAGCGACCTGTCTACTTCATCAGCGAAGTGCTCTCCGAGACTAAGACACGTTACCCGCACATCCAGAAGTTAGTTTACGCCATAGTCTTGGCTCGACGCAAGCTGCGTCACTACTTCGAGTCCCACCCGGTGACTGTGGTGTCGTCTTTTCCTCTGGGAGAGATAATCCAAAACCGGGAGGCCTCGGGTAGAATAGCCAAATGGGCTGTCGAACTCATGGGGGAGACCTTGTCTTTCGCGCCTCGGAAAGCGATCAAATCACAGGTCCTGGCCGACTTTGTAGCCGAGTGGACCGACACACAGCTGCCACCCGTTCAAATCCAATCAGAATGCTGGACCATGTACTTCGACGGGTCTCTGATGAAGACTGGGGCCGGCGCGGGCCTGCTCCTGGTCTCGCCCCTCGGAATACACATGCGCTACATGATCCGGCTTCACTTCGCCGCCTCCAACAATGTCGCCGAATACGAGGCCCTCGTCAACGGCCTGCAAATCGCCATCGAACTTGGAGTACGACGTCTCGACGTACGGGGTGATTCGCAGCTCGTCGTCGATCAGGTGATGAAAGAGTCAAGCTGCCACGACCCCAAAATGAAGGCGTACTGCGCGATGGTACGTCGTCTGGAGAACAAGTTCGACGGTCTCGAACTCAACCACGTTGCACGAAAGTTCAACGAGGCCGCGGACGAACTGGCAAAGATGGCGTCGGCACGGACCCCGGCCCCTCCGAACGTCTTCGCCAGAGACCTCCACAAGCCGTCCGTCGACTACGCCTCGGCGACGGAAGAGGACCCATCGGCCGAGCCCACCGCAGGGCTCGAGGCCCCCTCTGCCGTCGAGACCCCGCCAGCCGAGCCCGAGGCGATGGCGATTGACGAAGAGCCTCCCAAGACCGACCAAGGAACGGACTGGCGAGTCCCTCTCCTTGATCGCCTCGTCCGAGGAGAGCTTCCTGCTGACAGAACCGAAGCCCGACGGCTTGCGCGACGCGCCAAGACTTACGTCCTCTGCGACGGCGAGTTATATAGGCGCAGCCCATCTGGTATTCTCCAACGATGCATCACCACCGAGGCTGGCCAATCCTTACTTCAGGACTTACACGCGGGAGTCTGCGGGCACCACGCGGCGCCTCGGACGCTCGTAGGTAACGCCTTCCGCCAAGGTTTCTATTGGCCAACGGCGGTGGCCGACGCCACAAAGCTAGTACGCACCTGCGAGGGATGCCAGTACTATGCTCGACAGACGCACCTCCCGGCCCAAGCCCTCCAAACCATCCCCATCACATGGCCATTCGCTGTGTGGGGACTGGACATGGTTGGGCCTCTGCAGAAGGCACCCGGGGGCTATACCCATCTGCTGGTAGCTATCGACAAATTCTCTAAATGGATCGAGGCTCGTCCGATCGCTCAGATCAAATCCGAGCAAGCGGTGCTGTTCTTTACGGATATCATCCACAGGTTCGGGGTTCCTAACACCATCATCACTGACAATGGGACACAATTCACCGGGCGCAAGTTCCTAACGTTTTGCGACGACCACCACATCCGGGTGGCCTGGGCGGCCGTAGGGCACCCAAGGACGAATGGCCAAGTAGAGCGTGCCAACGGCATGATCCTACAAGGCCTTAAGCCAAGAATATTCAACCAGTTGAAGAAGTTTGGCAAGAAATGGCTTGCCGAACTCCCGTCAGTCATCTGGAGCCTAAGAAATACCCCGAGCCGAGCCACGGGATTCACACCGTTCTTCCTGGTCTATGGAGCCGAGGCCATCCTCCCCACTGACTTAGAATACGGCTCCCCGAGGCTACAGGCGTACAACGAGCAAAGCAACCGCACTGCCCGCGAAGACGCCCTCGACCAACTGGAGGAAGCCCGCGACGTCGCGCTACTACACTCAGCCAGGTATCAGCAAGCCCTACGACGCTACCAAGCCCGGCGCGTCCAAAGCCGGGACCTGAAGGTGGGCGACCTAGTGCTGAGACTGAGGCAGAGCAACAAGGGCCGCCACAAGCTGACCCCACCCTGGGAGGGGCCGTATATCGTCGCTCAAGTGCTGAAGCCCGGGACCTACAAGTTAGCCAACGAGAAGGGCGAAATCTTCACCAACGCTTGGAACATAGAACAGCTACGTCGTTTCTACCCTTAAATTTCCAAACGTTGTTTACATTGTTTCTCGAAATGAATAAAGAAGCGTTCTTTAATTGTTATAATCTTTCGAGGAACCCCCTTATAGACAAATCGGCTGTATAGAACCCAAGGACCGAAAGATCGTCTCAAGGGCGAAAAGGCCGGCCGAGTCGTGAGAACGGCCTATGCCTCTGGGCTACGGCAGCTCCCTCACCACCGTTTCGCCCAAAGGACAGCTTAGGTTCCGAGGAAGTTCTTTGCAGAGAGGTTATCTATCGATAGGGGCTCGACGTCACTATAACGCAATAAGGGAGACTCGGCTCTGCCTCTGCAAAGTCGAGCCTCCCTCGGGGGCTAAAAAGG